>NC_044909.1:29628552-29886052 GCF_001633185.2 Quercus lobata | reverse complement strand
AATAGCTATCGAGATAGGTAACGAAGATTTGTCGAGAGGTGTCCATAGCAAGAGGGGCTCGATGGATCGAGGTAGCTATCAAGAAGCTATTGAGCATCCAGAAGTTTTCTCAATGGATCGAAGTTGCTATTAAGAATGCAATAAAAGGAAACTGAAGGGTCTCGATAGATAGCATAGCCATCGAGAGGTATCGAGAAGCTATCGAGATTGCTTAAAACAGTTTTTCAAGAAGAGAAAAAAAACAAATATGAATGCAATCAAGCATGTTACACAACCAAAAATCCAAACAACATTTTGAGCTCTCAAAATCATCTCTCAACAAAAAAAAATGTCAAGCACAAAGATCCAAAACACACACACACACACTAAACAAGTCTAACCAATTTTATATTTCAAAAACAAGTTAAGACAGTATAGCGAGCATACATTAACACATGTAATCCTTGTGATGGCCAAATCACATTGTACCTGCACATGTATCAAAAGTAGCAATGAATATTGCGTGTTGTGTGTGAAAAGCATTGCAAGATTGCATACGTGTCTACATGTTATGACGATTTGAGATATGAGAAAATCACTTTAACTCACACACAATCATAATTGTTTGATGGGAACTATCACCTTCGAGGTACATCTTATAACTCCCATAACTCTTAGAATACACACTTGCAACTATATATAAAGCATTTTGATTCTTTTTGCTTTTTGTTGTTCTTTGCATATTTTTCTTTTAAGCAAACCATGCATGGGCATATAAGATATATAAAAGAAATACCCAATGATGTTAAGCATTTGACATTCCACTTTTGCTATACCAAAGCATACAAATGTCGTTCCATGATTGGTGGGCAACAGTGGTGAGATGGTTATTTATGCCTTTCTCTTAGGATTTTATAGTCCTTCCTGTCAAAAAGAGTGATACAAGTGTTAAGCACAAGAGATTACTTAACCTTACTCATCACAAACACGAGCCACAAAGCTCACTTGCTTAGTTGTGCATGGAGATGCTCATCTAAGCTACAAATGATACAAAGTTTAGAAAATTTTGTTTCAATGGCCATCGAAAGTACACAAGTACCAATGTACACAAACACATACTGTTTTTGTATTTTTCTGATTTTTCAAATTTTTTTTTATTTTATATGAAAAACAAAATAAAGCAAAATTGAAAAGTAAACAAACAAAAACATGTTAAACAAAACAATGCATAAAACTAGACTGACTCAAAACACAAAAGTAAAATACACAAGTAATGGAAAAACAAAAACAAGAAGAGGAGAGAGAGAAAAAGTGACAGAATCACTTAGAGCCTTTTTCCTTCCACACTTTCGAAGAACCTTTCTATTTAGCAAATCCTTGATCCAGTGGTGAGGGGGAAGAATTGAAACTGTTCAAGTTCGAAAAGAACATGAGGGCTTTGAGAAGATCTCCAAGAGGAGAAAATGAGGATGGAAACTAATTCTAGTTTCCCGGCGCGATCATGTTGTTGCTCTGTTGAGTGGCTAACAACTTATAGCAATTAGGTCGAGTATGTCCAGCTGCTCCATAGTGATGACCGAAATGCAGCTTTTTCTATTTGGGCTTTTAAGTATTTCCCTTCTTAGCCCTAGGGTTCTTAATCTCTTTCTTATCAAGCTTGGAGGGTGCTCCCAAGATAGATTTACCCTTATTTATGTTCTCACTAGCTAATTCATTTTTAACATTATTGTTCTTAGTTTCAACATTATTAGCTGGAGGAAAAAAAACAGTAGAACTAGAAGTAGCAATACTAGGAGAAAAGAAATCATACTCTAAACCAGTTTAATTGAAAGCAGATTTCTGAACACTGAGCATCTCATCGAGCTTTGTACTTGAAGTTCTTTCCAACTGGTGCCTCAAACTTCTTGGTCTTCTCAACCAAGAAATTATTCTTAAATCTTAGTGCTTCAATGGTCCGATTTGCTTCATCAAACTTTGTGGAGATTTCTTCTCATTCAAGCTCCACTTCACTAAGTCTCTTGGTGGCCAACCTATACAACTTCTCATGCTTTTCTGAGACCTTGTATAACTTTGTATAGGCTGTGTTAATGTCATCTTGCTCATCCATCTTTTCAAACTTAGACTCCACCAATTCCTCCTCTTCATCCACATCTTCAATAATCCGTTCAGTAGGATTTACAATGGCAGTGAAGGCATTTAGGATTCTATCATCCTCATTATCGGAATCATCTTCAAGCTCGGTGTCACTCAAGGTAGTAGCAAGTGCCTTACTTTCCCAATGGTCTTGAGATACATAGGGCACTCTTGTTTCATGTGTCCGAACCTTTGACACCCAAAGCATTTTGGTCCTTGGGGAATAGTGTACTGACTACCATCCCTAGCATCCTTCTTCCCTTTGTCTTGACTCTTGAATTGCGAAGAACTGGATTGCTTTTGGTCCTTGTCAAATCCTTTCTCATTGGCATTCTTCATAAACTTCTTGATCTACCTCGTGATATAGAATTTCATCTTAAAATCTTCATCGTCTGAAGACTCATCAATGTCACTGCTCTTGGACTTTAATGCCATGCTCTTGCTATTGCTTCATTTCCCGATCCTTCTCAAACCCAACTCATAGGTCTACAGATTTCCAACCAACTCTGTCAAAGGAATTTTGTCAATATCCTTTGATTTCTCAATCGCGGTGATCTTGGCATGAAATCTCTCGGGTAAAGATCTGAGCACCTTTCTCACAATCTTGGGTTTAGGAATGGTTTTCCCAAAATTAAAGGCTGAGTTCAATATGTCCTTGAGCTTGGCATAGAACTCATCGAATCACTCATCCTCCTCCATCTTAATCTCTTCAAAGCTTGTAGTAAGCTAAAGCTTTGAATCCTTGACAACCTTGGTTCCTTCATAGGTTTTCTGGAGAATAGTCCATGCTTCTTTAGTAGTTTCAGTAGAGAATGTCTTCTTAAACTCCTCATTCGTGACTGCACTGAATAAAGCATTCAATGCCCTGCTGTTGAAGTTCACCGCCTTGATCTTAGCATCATCCCAGTCGACCAGGGCTTTCGTAGGCTTGGTCTAACCTATCTCCACAGCTTGCCACATCTTTTCATCTAATGACTACAAGAAAGCTCTCATGTGTACTTTCTAACATGTATAGTTAATGCCATCAAATAAATGAGGTATAATATGACACTATCCTCTATCCATGAAAAACAAGGGTCAATAGATCACACAGCAAAGATTAAAATCTAATTAGAGTGTGCCTGCTCTGATACCACTTGATAGGCCAAGAATGTATTGACCCCTTGTGATGAATTAACAAATTAATTAGCCATGTTAATTAATTAATTCAATTAGCATGCATTAAGTGTGGTAGCACAAAAAAATCACCAATTAATCTAAATGCAATGAAAATTAAATTGATACATTGATTTGTTTACGAATTTGAAAAACCTATACGGCAAAAACCCCATCGGATGATTTTAAGGTCACCATTCCCGAAAACCCACTATTATCAAAACAAGCGGTTACAAGTAAAGGAATCCCAATACCTTATACTAACCTACAGTTGTAGTGACAATCTTTCATTTTAATGTACAGCCCAGTATGTGACTAACCAATTGGACTTGTTCTGTAGTGACAATCTTTCCTTTTAATGCACAGCTTCCAGTATGTGACTAACCAATTCAATGCGTGGATCCAAGTACGCGGCTTACTCACCAACTTGAGAAAGATGTTGGCTGCAAAGTTGTTCAGTTCATCACATGATGAAGATCAAGAAGCTCCTCGGTCACAAAACCCTACGGTGTACAAATACAGCAGCTTCTTCAAGAGAAAGATGAACTAAGGAAAATTCTATTTCCGGTCACAATTTGCATGAACACAACTTTGCTTCACACTCGTGCAACCATTGATGGCCCTTAAAATGATCCTTATATATGTTTAGGGTTATGAGAAAAGAAATCCTAAACATATACCCACTGATTGGATGCAAAACGGAACTGAAAATCCGTTTTCATAAATCTCGATAGATAGCTTATCTATCAAGCATTGGGCTTCAGCTGCTTTTAAACCTCGATAGATACTAGCTATCAAGCTTTAAAATCCAATACTTCTTCACTTCTTTCTTGGACAAATTTGCATGATTTGAACACTTGAACTTGAAACCTTATTCCTTGAAGTATTAAACACATCCTAGATCTACCCAATTACAAGTAAAGTGCATTTTGTCAAAGGATTAGCCAATTACATAAAATATTGACATATGTTCCTAACATGATTCACATTTGTCCTAACAGAAAATACAGTAACTTAGGATAAAAACCATAGTTTATGAGTTTGACAAATCAACTTTAATTTACTCAAAATGGAGAGAGGAGAAGATAGATGTGAGATCTTAAATGGATCAGATTTGGGGATTTTTTGGTAGGGGGATAGCTATGAACAAAGCAAGAGTAGGGGGGATTTGTGTTTCTTGTGAGAGGTTAGGTAGAGAGAGATGGATTTGAATTCCACAGTGAGGAGAGTGAAGGAGATTAGCTAGAGGGAGGAAGGAGAGTGAAGGAGAAGGAGAGTGAGAACATATTCTTTTGTTTATGGGTTTAAGTTGTAGTCGAATTCAATATATTTAACATTGAGTTCCACTTTTTTTTTTCTTAAAACTTAATGGGATGACAAAGTTGAAGCTAGGTAGGTATCATTGAAATGTTGAAGATAAATAAAATCATTCTTGGTCGAGATGTATTTGAGATGAGATGGCATGAAGGGTTGTGGGCTATATAGAAAGGAGTAGATGTGTAAGAGATTTATCTTGAAACATTGAACCAAAGAAAACAAAGAGTCTTACAAGGAATCCTTATTCTCTAATAGGGAAAGTCTTGAAACATTGAACCAAAGTAACAGAAAGTCCATTTTTTTTTTTTTTGTTCTTATCATGGCTTAAGAGTATTTCGATTCTCTTTAAAAAGTGCACTACATGGTAGAACTTCATGCTCTTTCGCATGAGGTATATCCTTTTACATATATTTATTGATTTTAATTAGTAATTTAAACATGCCTACTTCTTTTCTTTTTTCAATTTACATATTTATTATACGAAATTTTAGACATACTTTTATATTTATTTATATTTTTATTTAATCATGTGGTTCGACTGATGGCCTACTGGTTGAACCATTGACCTAATGACCCAACTCTTAGACTAAGTTAATGTCTGGTAAGGGTTTAATAACTAGTCACATGCTATCCACATTGCCTTGATTTTCTCACATTCCCAATAGTGTGTATGCTGTGATTTTCTATACTTTCTAAGAGTGTCCTTTGTTACTTTCTTTCATGGTAGGTTGACTTTATGCTCTATTTACAATTTCCCTATAAAATGTTTTCCTAACATTTTATGCATTTTACTATGTTTGTTTTATTATAAAATTTTGTCAATCCTTAAATTGGTTTTTATTGACTACAAAATCATTTGAAAATTTTTAAAAATGTTTCACAAACAAAAACTTGGTAAAGCATTTTACAAAAAACACATAGTCGTTCTCCCCTTCCCCCTCCCATTTGATGGTTAGGTCATCGGTCTGGTGTCAAGTGGCCAAAGCCGCCGATCTGATGGTCACTAGAAGGCATTGATTTTGGTGCTTTGAAAAGTTTTATATCATACCAGACTCATAAAATTTTCTTATTAAAATTTTTTTCAAATGATATATATATATATATATATATATTTTAAGTAAAAACATATTACATTTGGATTTGAATTTTTCTTTAATTTTTACAAATATGAGTTAGATTTTAGCCCTCTATTAATTTTAGAACTCCAATTCTCATTTAAAAAAAAAAAAAAAAAAAAAAAATCTTTTGCCTTTTTTGATACCAAATATGACTTGGATTTAGCCCTATGTTAATTTTAGAATTTCTAAAATATTTAAAATGATCATTTTTCCATTTATTTTAATTTTATTTATAAATTGATATTCTTTATTTTAAATTTATTTAGCCCTATGTTAATTTTATTTTAATTCAACCTTAGCTATTTCTAGGGCTGTAAACAAGTTGAGTTGACCCAAGTTTTAAAGGTTCAAGCTTTTTCCTTCATTTTTATTTCGATGAAGAGGCAAACCTGAGCTTATCACTAAACAAGATTACATATTCAAAATTGGTTCATTTACAAGTTAAATTAGCTCAAGCTTATTCATAATACTTGATTAACTATTATCCTTTTCCCATGTATAGTACAACCATGACTGAAATTATTTAATCATTCACAAATCAATCAATTTTTACTACTGTTGGATTGTTTATATTGTTAATAAACTACAATAATAATTTGATATCATATGAAATCTATTTACAAATTCACACAATTGACTCTCAAGTCTATATTAGACAAGTATACATGAAAAAAATATAATATAATATCATCATATATAGTTAAATTAAGCCTCATATTAACTAGCTTGTTCACAAACACATAATTATGTTTGAGTTTGGTTTGTTTAATAATTGAATCTAAACTTGAGCTTGAGTTTGACTTATTTTCTAAACAAATCTCTATATATATATATATATATATATATATATATCTAAACATTAAAGCGTAGTATTTATTGTTACTACGCTCCAGTTGAGCCACATCAACATTCACTTCATTATCTTTTTTCTTTCCAATTTTCCTATGATTGTTTTTAACATTTATTTTTTTAATATTTACACTTTTCCAACCTTTCTCCCTTCCTTACGTTTTTATCTCCCCACTACTTCTCCAACCTTTCATCCTCCCTTACCTTTTCATCTCTCCACTACCCTCTACATTAATATCATTCTTCCTCTTTCCCTTCATATTCTGCTATTTTTGTCTTCTTATTCACACCCTCTACTATAAATTTTTCACTATCTCTTCCATTTTATGCATTGTTTTCCCTCACAATAAAAAGGTTCTCTCTCTCTCTCTCTCTCTCTCTCTCACACACACAAAATTTTTTGTTGGATTTTTTTTTTCTTGCATCTCTGCTTTAGGATGATAATTTTTTATATTTTTTAAAACTCTACTTTGGATTAACGCAATTCAGTTTAGTTTTTTAAATTGTTGTTGTTGTTGTTGGTTTTTTTTTTTTTTTTTGATTTTTAAATGTTATCCTATTTCATTATAAAAAATTAAATATAGCATATAAAAATCTATATATCTAAAAATTAAAGCGTAGCATTTATTATTACTATACTTCAATTGAGCCACATTAGTGTCCATGTCATTATTTTTCTCTTTCCAATTTTCCTATAATTGTTTTTAACATTTATTTTTTTTAATATTTACATTTTTTCAGCATTTCTCCCTTCCTTACCTTTTCATCTCTCTACTACTTCTCCAACTTTTCTCCCTCCCTTACTTTTTTATCTCTCCACTACCCTCTACATTAATATCATTTTTCCTCTTTCTCTTCATCTTCCTCTATTTTTGTCTCTTCTTATTCACACCCTCTACTATAAATTGGTCTCTATCTCTTTCATTTTGTGCATAGTTTTACCTCACAATAAAAAGGTTCTCTCTCTCTCTCTCTCTCTCAATTTTTTGTTGGATTTTTTATTTTTCTTGCATCTCTGCTTTAAGTTGATAAATTTTTATATTTTTTAAAACTCTACTTTGGATTAATGCAATTTTGTTTTGTTTTTTAAATTGTTGTTGTTGTTTGAAAGTTCAAAGAGTGTATAAAACACCCTTGAACGTTTAGACCCCCAATTACAAAATAACTAATTCAAGTTTTATGACAAACAACTCGTGTGTGAAAAATGAACATAAGTTATAAACAGAATTGATAAACAATCTAAGCCAATTAAAATCACATCCACAGCAGAAAATAAAAAGGCAAAGATTAAGGGAAGAAAGATGCAAACACAAGGATAACACAACGATGTGTTATCGAAGAGGAAACTGAAACCCTCGGCGTAAAATCTCTCCGCCGCCCTCCAAGCGGTAAGCAATCCACTAGAAAATGTAGTTGGGATACATGAACAACAATAGACCCTCCAAACCTAATCTACCGAGTGTACCTAAGCCCTCCAAGCTTCTTGCTCCAATGAGGTTGCGCCGAACCTATTTCTTTTCTAACTTCTCGGATTCCGCTACTTGACCATAGCATCAATCAATGTGAAATTGGTTCCTTCCTAATTGCTTCCCAAAACACTAAACAGCCATTTCACAGTAATGGATATGGTGAGAAAAAGTTTTGGTAAAAGGCCTTTCAAGGATTTAACAATGGAGAGGAAGAGAGTAGAGGAATTTAAAGAGTCTCTTATATGAAAATTGTGGATGAATCAATCTTGTTTTACTCTAGGGTTTCTCTCTCAAAATTCTCTTTGGAAGCTCTCTTTCTTTCGTGGGTATAAGGGGTATTTATATTAGGGTGAGAATGGAATGTGAAGAGTAAGGTTTTTCAAAACAGGGCTGGCTTGCGGCTTCGCCTCGCGGCTTAACTGAGTCGCGAGATCCAGTCGCGAGATAACTGAACGGCCAGTTGTCCTATTTTGTCATGTAGTGCTCCAGCTAGCATGATGCTTCAACTTCTGGCGGCTTGCAGCCGCGAGTCACCCGCGAGATCCAGTCGCGAGTCTCTGTTTTTCTTGCACACTCTTGAGCATTTCTTCACACTAACTCACTCACTACCCTTACACGAATCCCACCTAAATACAGGGTTACTAATTGCTGAAATACAAACAAATTTGGCACGGAATAAAACCAACAAGATGGTTGATTAAATTCAACCTTACATTGTTGTTGTTTTTTTTTTTTTTTTTAATTGTTCTCTTTGATTGTTAAATATTATCCTATTGCGTTAGAAAGAATTAAATATAACATATAAAAATATAATATTATTCTATTACATAGCATGGTTTGGATAATTTGGTATTTATTCTATTACATAGCATGATTTTTTGTAGTGCTCAATTTAGATGTTAAACTATAAGACTTTACTAATTTTTGTTTATTTTCTATTCCTTTGTAGTGGACAAAGTACTCTTAATAGCTATATCAGAAGTACTCTATAATGTCAGTTATTTAGAGGAAAGCAAAAGGTAGCCAATCAAAGATAATCGGATGAGTGACAAATTTTAGCTTTTGCAATTTTATTTTTATTATTATTATTATTTTATAACAATGCATATATAGAAATTTTAATTCTTAGATTTTGCTAATAATTTTTTATCTGATAATATGTTTTGGGTGGACAAAATAACAATTTCTACAAAGAAATAACTTTAATAGATTATCAATAGCAAATTGTTTTCCTAATTGGTCCAATTAATCATTGCTAAGTTTTATTAATTTTTTTAGTTATGTTTTTCGGTATTTTGGATTGTAGGCAGAACAAATAAGGTTTGAAAAAGTTTTTTTAAAAATAAAAGAATAATTTCCAAATTTTATGTTCTTTTTAATGATTCACAAAATGTTATAAATAACTTTTATTAAAAAATGAATATTTCTGTTAACTTGCCTTTTGAATTCTTGAGAAAATTGTATTGTTTTCATTTCGACATAACAAAATTTATATTTATGATTTATGATTGTTCCTATATTATATTTATGAGTGTTCCTATAATAAATAAGAATATGATTACGAAATACATTACTCTTTATTACATTAGTTTAAATTGTTAAAAAAATAATTAATAAAACCACCATAAAAATAATTATCACATGCAACGCATGGGTTCGCGGCTAGTGAACATAAATAAATGTTTCCAAACTAGTTCCATAGAATTGATCCCATTGCCAGCATTGATTATCTCGCATAGGGCTGTCAAGTTAAACTTTCACTAGTTTACTACTTACTAGTTAGTAGTCCACTTACGGTTGATTTGTCAAAGGACCCTACCAACGTTTTCCAGCTTGTATTTCCCGCAAGATTGTGACTGCAATGTTATATGTTCAATTTTATGGGAACATGCTGTCAAGAGAAACTAAGTTGAAATAGACTTTAGAGACATTGAACAAGTGGGAGGTAATGAAAATAATGGACCATTGCACATCACACTCTTTCTTTTTCTTCACTTTACTTCTTTGTATGGACTACTAATTACTACCAGCTACCAAGTTCAAAGTTAGTGATTGACATATCACGTAATAACCTTAATGCCGTGACTGACACGGTGAGAAGCCTAATAGCAATTGGGAAAACGTGTTGAGAAAACCACTTCATAAATAAATAATTAAAACTACTTCTCAAAAAAAAAAAAAAAATCACATTATACCATATAATATCATAAATTTCATCAATGATTATCGAAATCCCTTAATCTTCTACTGCAGTAACAAGTTCTACTTCAGAAGAGTTTACTACTGAGAGGGCTACCTATGAGTTCCCTACGATGATTAGTAAAGGATATATATAGTCCACAAAATAAAATGAAACTACAAGGAAGAAGAAAAATTATTTCTTGCAGGCAAAAGTTTACACGGAAATAGTAGCTGGACATGGAGGAATAGATACTTCAGTAATTCCTTCTAACATCAAGACTACACTTTTCATTGTAGGACGAAGTGCTGGTTCATCCTGAATACACCAGAGTGCCACCTTAACCATATTTTCCACCATGGTCTTATCTGCTTCTTCCCCTCTCAAAATCTTGTGCAACTCCCTAGCAACAAAGCATTTGTAAATCCAAGTAGAAAGAATAACCTCTTCCTCGTTTGATACATCTAGCTCTATGTTTCTTCTACAACATACAATTTCCAAAAGCACTATTCCATAACTGTAAACATCTGCCTTGACTGATATTGGCGTGTTCTTCTGCCATTCTGGTGCTAAGTACCCTCTCGTCCCTCTGACCCCTTTATAGGTCCTTCTTTGATCTGCCATTAAAAATTTGGCCAGCCCAAAGTCAGAGATTTTAGCTGTCCAAAAATCATCCATTAATATGTTTTGAGGCTTTATATCACAATGAATAATTGAGGCTTCGCACTCCTCATGTAGATAGAGGATCCCTCTTGCAATATCTTGTGCAATTCTCACTCTCTCATTCCAATTTGGAGACGATTGGGCTTTAAAAAGATGATCGGCAAGGGAGCCATTGCTCATGTATTCGTAAACCAGAAGCCTTTTAGAGTCCTCGGCACAATAACCAAGCAAACGAACTAAGTTCCTATGGTGGGTTCTCCCAATTGCTCGCATCTCTGCGCGGAACTCCCCTTCTCCTTCTTCAACTAACTTCTCTAGTCTCTTTACTGCAACAAGTCTTTTACCTTTGTAGAGTGCCCCTTTGTAAACTGCTCCAAATGAGCCCTTACCCAATTGTTCTTTGAAGCCATTTGTTGCTCTTTTGAGCTCATTATATGAAAACAATCTCAACGTGACCTCCTCGTTCAGACCAAAGTTTCCATTCTCTAACAGCCTTTTGTACCATAAAACTCGACTTTTGAAAATGAAAAGGCCAGAGACTATAAGAGCAACACATGACAATACAGTATAACCTAAACTCACAGGAAAAATTTGCACTATTGCTCTTTTGCTTGTGATCACGATCACAGGTGGTTTCTCCATAATAGGATTGTCACTTTTAATGCTTCTCATGCCCACCTTCAAGAGAGCCGTATACCCTTCTTTCATATCTCTTCTAACATATCTCAGAGGAAGCTTTTGTTTCATACAGGAACCACTCTTGAAGAGTGCCGCCCCACAATCACAGTCTTCCAAACAAGAACGGCTGCATTCTTCAATTGACATTGGTGACACAACATAAGGACGATCTCCCCACATTAAATTCTCCATGGTCGTGATGTCATAAAAGGGTGCATTTTCTGTCCCAACTCTACACCCTGCTTCTGAAAAGTTTCTCTCACAGCCAAGAGAAATACGATTCACATCTACAAAATCAGTTCCAGGAAGGCATAGACAGTATGGTTGGTCGTCATTCATTGTACAAAAGCTGTTGAAACCACAGACACTTTTCACATGACATGGATCGTCCAATGCTGACCATAACTTTGATACTTTGAAGGAGCCACTTCCATCATAAACATGAGAATAAAGCCGGAAAACCCCATCAAAATCAAGAGTTGCACGATAAATTGTATTATTCTGGTTGCTCGCCGAAGATGAGTCCTTATTCAAGTCATAAACTATGTTTAGAGTAGTGCCGTTGACGATAAACAGACTGCCTGTATTATCGAGATAAAGGTGAAACTTTGAACCATGCCCGAATGTCTGTGTGTTCCAGTAAGCATCACCTGGAGTGTCTCCAGTGTTTACTGGGTATAAAACAAGGTTTCCATCATCCTGCATCTTGAGATGAAACCGTCCGGTTGAGTGGTCATTCTCAGTTAAACCAGAGAATAGTTGATATCCAGCGAACAAAGTCTGACCTCCTAAAATGGTATCGGTAGGAAAATAAAAACTTTGCCAAATGATCTTGGAATCCTTGACATAAAGCACAAAATTTCCAGAGTCAAGCATGGAGGCATGGGAGGCAGAATCTGTTGCATTAGCAATGAGCTTCTCTTGTCCTCGCTCAGTTCTCAAAAGAAGCTTACCATCTTCAGTGAAAACCAGCATTGCATTCGAGGCGAATGGTGGATGATCACGAATTGCAGTCCACACTACTGTCGTATTGTCTCCACTGACCAACCAAATTCCAATAGCAAAGCCACTGCCTTGCCTATAGAATCCAAAAGCAAATTTTTGACTAGGGGAAAGCCATGAAGTGGGTTGAATTATGGGGGAAAGAGAAGAATCCAAGGCTATATGGCTAGATTGGTTTGGTACAGCTCTCCCACCTATAAAGGATGTGAACAACAGTAAGAAAACAATGGACATGGAAGCCATGGGAGAGGATGAATGAAGAATGGTAGTGTTGTTTTCAGTATTCAACTAATAGGTAAGATGGATCAACAAAGACTTTTCAGCGTTGTCCATTATGGAACAAATGCATGGTCAACAAAATATCACACATTTTTCTCGGTTGGCTGAGCGGCAAGTCTTCCTTGACACTTGATTTAGAATGGAGGATAGAAAGTTGAGCAGGTGATGCATGGTAAACAACCACAACAATTGGATCTCGGTTCTCGGTTGCAAGCTTCCGGACAACTTGATTTAGATTTAGAATGGAGGATAGAAAGTGACCAAAAAAAAAAAAAAAATGTGAGCAAGGTGAAAGAAAAAAAAAGGAAAGAAGAGATTAATGTTGATAGACATGTCAACATCAATATTTTGATCCGATCCTCAAACTAAAATTATTTTCTTAGAAATGGTATAGTTATTCATATAAACTAGCACAATACATAGTTATGCATACGTACAAATGCATTTAAGTACATGGATGAACACGAATAAGCTGAAAAGATTAAAAAAGAAAAAAGAAAAAAAAAAGTAGAAAAGCCTAGAATACTTCATTTCATCAAATGAGAACAGGAAGAACTAGAGATGGAGGGACTGGAATATTCATTGTCCCTTCCAACATCAAGATTACACGGTAGTGTTGTTTTCAGTATTCAACTAATAGGTAAGATGGATCAACAAAGACTTTTCAGCGCTATCCTTTATGGAACAAATGCATGGTCGACAAAATATCACACATTTTTTTCAGTTGGCTAAGCGACAAGTCTTCCTTGACACTTGATTTAGAATGGAGGATAGAAAGTGACAAAAAAGAAAAAAGAAAATGTGAGCAAGGTGAAAGAGAAAAAAAAAAAAAAAAAAAAAGATTAATGTTGATAGACATGTCAACTTCAATATTTTGATCCGATCCTCAAACTAAAATTATTTTCTTAGAAATGGTATAGTTATTCATATAAACTAGCACAATACATAGTTATGCATACGTAAAAATGTATTTAAGTACAAGGATGAACACGAATAAGCTGAAGAAAAAAAAAAAAAAAGCCTAGAATACTTCATTTCATCAAATGAGAACAAGAAGAACTAGAGATGAAGGGACTGGAATATTCATTGTCCCTTACAACATCAAGATTACACGGTAGTGTTGTTTTCAGTATTCAACTAATAGGTAGGATGGATCAACAAAAACTTTTTAGCGCTGTCCTTTATGGAACAAATGCATGGTCGACAAAATATCACACATTTTTCTTGGTTGGCTGAGCGGCAAGTCTTCCTTGACACTTGATTTAGAATGGAGGATAGAAAGTGACAAAAAAGAAAAAAGAAAATGTGAGCAAGGTGAAAAAAGAAAAAGAAAAAAAAGATTAATGTTCATAGACATGTCAACTTCAATATTTTGATCCGATCTTCAAACTGAAATTATTTTCTTAGGATTGGTATAGTTATTCATATAAACTAGCACAATACATAGTTATGCATACATACAAATGTATTTAAGTACATGAATGAACATGAATAAGCTGAAAAGATTAAAAAAAAAAAAAATTAAAGAAAAGATGAAAAGCCAAGAATACTTCATTTCATCAAATGAGAACAGGAAGCATTGGAGATGGAGGGACTAGAATATTCATTGTCCCTTCCAACATCAAGATTACATGGTAGTGTTGTTTTCAATATTCAACTAATAGGTAAAATGGATCAACAAAGACTTTTCAGCGCTGTCCTTTATGGAACAAATGCATGGTCGACAAAATATCACACATTTTTCTCGATTGGCTAAGCGACAAGTCTTCCTTGACACTTGATTTGGAATGACAAAAAATAAAAAAGAAAATGTGAGCAAGGTGAAAGAAAAAAAAAAAAAAAAAAAAAAAAAAAAAAAAAAAAAGGGAAAGAAGAGATTAATGTTGATAGACATGTCAACTTCAATATTTTGATCCGATCCTCAAACTGAAATTATTTTCTTAAAAATGGCATAGTTATTCATATAAACTAGCACAATACATAGTTATGCATACGTACAAATGTATTTAAGTACATGGATGCACACGAATAAGCTGAAAAGATTCAAAAAAGAAAAAAAAAAAAAAGTTACCTAGAATACTTCATTTCATCAAATGAGAACTGGAGATGGAGGGACTGGAATATTCATTGTCCCTTCCAACATCAAGATTACACTTTTCATTGACGGACGCAAAGCTGGATCTTCTTGAATGCACCATAAACCCACCTTCACCATTCTTTCCAGTGCCATGATGTCTACATTTTCATCTTCCACAAGTTTGTCCAACTCTCCGGCCATATAGCAATTATATACCCAAGTAGAAAGAATTATCTCATCTGCCGTTGGAACATTTATTTCTATACTGCTTCTACAACAAACTATCTCCAAAAGCACAATACCAAAACTGTATGTGTCTGCTTTAACAGATACTAAGACATTCTTTTGCCATTCAGGTGCTAAGTACCCAACTTTTGCTTCAATTCCCATAGTGGTTCTTGATTGATTTGGCACTAACAGCTTTGCCAACCCAAAATCAGATATCTTTGCAGTCCATGTATCATCCAAGAGTATGTTTTGGGGCTTTATATTGCAGTGGATGATATGAACTTCACACTCTTCATGCAGATAGAGAATCCCTTTGGCAACATCAAGGGCAATTCTCACTCTTTCTTTCCAAATGGGGCGCATCTCAGCCTTGAAGAGAAGATCTGCTAACGAGCCATTACTCATGAATTCGTAAACTAGAAGCTTCCTAGAGCCCTCAATACAAAAACCAAGTAATCGAATCAAGTTTCTGTGATGAGTTCGTGCAATTGCAGTCATCTCAGCTCGAAATTCCCTTTGCCCTTCTTCCACAACTTTCTCTAGTCTTTTAACAGCAATAGCTTTGTTACCTTCAGATATAGTCCCTTTATAAACAGCTCCAAAAGAACCCCTACCTAACTCTTCCTTGAAGTCATCTGTTGCTTTCTCAAGCTCGCTATAAGAAAATAATCTGAGAGTTATCTCTTCAGTTAATCCCAAATTTGCATTTCCCAACAGCCTTCTATACCTGAAAAGTTGACGCCTGTATCTGAAGAAACTATAGATTGCAAAGATGAAACAAAAGCCTGAAATGGAACCCAAACTTATAGAAAGAATCAAAATCAGACTTCTTTTGCTTTCAGTCAAGACCGTTGGAGCCAATGAGGGATTATGGTCTGGTAATGGTATTCTGAGATCATCCCTTATCACCTTAAAGAAGGCAGTATATGAAAAATTCTCACTTACTCTGCCATATCTTAGTGGAAGCTTAAATTTGGTACACTCATCACCTGTATACAATACCGCCCCACAATTACAATCTTCCAAGCAAGATTTGCAACAATCTTCCTTCTCCATTTGTACCACCGAGTAAGGATAATCACTCCACCCCATATTCTCTAAAGGAACAATACTGTACAATATTGATGGATGTTTACTGCGTCTGCAATCATCGTCACTTGAGTTCTTGTAACAGCCCAGGAACTTCTTACTGGCGTTAATGAAATGAAATCCAGGATAGCATTTACAGACATCTTTGTTGCCCATGCCTGAGCAGTAACTGTTGAATCCACAGATACCCTTGACTTCACATAGGTTAGACAATGCTGACCACTCCCGCAACACATCAGAGCCATTACTGCTCTCAAAGCGGTGTAAATACAATCTAAATATCCCATCTGCATCAAGTGTTGCACGATGGATAGCAGTCCTATTCTTGCTAGGGTAGGAGCTATTTGCCAAAATGTGTTCACGCAAATCACCACCACCAAGGAATAGAATGCCTATATGACTAAGAATAAGCTGTACATTGAGACCGCTATTAGGAGTGTTAGATGACCAATAAGCATCATCTGATTCCGCCGAGCTATTTACAGGGTAGCCAACAAGGTTTCCATCTTTCTGCATTTGAAGGAAAAATCTTCCGCTTGATTGGTCTGATGTAGACACGCTAGAAACCAGTTTATACCCAGAAGAAAGATTCTGACCTCCTAGTATGGTGTCAGTTGGAAAATCAAAGCTCTCCCAAATGACAGAGAAATCATTGCCGTAGAGAACAAAATTACCAGAATCAAGCATAGCAGCTGAAACTACAGGAGAAGGATCAGGCATTTGAGGAATTAACTTTTCTACGCCTTGCTCAATTTTTAGCAGCAGCTTACCATCTCTAGTTAAGTCCAGAGAAGCGTTTGAGGAGACAGGTGGGTCATCTCGATTTGCTGTCCAAATTATTGTTTTTTCAGTTTGATGAATCAACCATATTCCAATAAGAAAGCCATCACCTTGTTGGTAGAAACCAAATGCAAAAAGACCAGAAGGTGAGAGCCAAGAAGTATGGTTTGCACTGGGGGAAAGCGAAGACCCTAAGTTGATCACATTGGAGTGGTTTTGCTGAGCGCTTGAATCAATTGAAAGTGAGAAAACAAGCAGTAAGAGTAGAACTGGTTTGGAAATGGAAGTCATGAGATGAAGAATGAAAGAGGAGTATTAAGAGAATTTTGTCCAAAATTTATTGTAATTCTCTGAATAACTATAAATTCCCAAGTGTTAAATGGAACAAAAGGAAACAACCCAGGCAATTACACGGAGTTAGTTGTTGCCTAAAGTAGACTTGACTTGTTGACTTGACTTAGCTTCATCTGTTGCTGTTAAGTCCCAACCCAAGAAAACAAGCTTTTAGTTGGTGCTGCTGGGTCCTAAACAAAAACATACCACAAGATTTATTATCTTTCTCAGCCACAGTCTTCAACAACTGAAATGGTATGGCAATTTCCTAAAGAAAGACAAAGCTGATTGACCCAACCCAACCACTATAAAGTTTTCCACGAGGCATCTTTAAGTTTTTCGACTCTAGAAAACGTAAATTCAAGAAGATCCAGGGACGCAATACCAAATTATTGAACCCCAAAGACTTTTTTTTGGATAAACGTAGACCGTAGTGTATTTTATCATTATAACATAGGGACACAATAAAATGTTACTATATTTTTACAACCCTTGTATAATATTTTATTATTTTTATTTAATTTTTGTTTGGCAGAGACTGACACTTTAGTTATTGTAAAAATATTTTGACAATTCATTGTATCCCAAATACAACTCGTTCACACACACACACACAAAAAAGTGTGAATGACAGGAAGGATGATCAAGCCGTATTGGGTTCTAGTGTGCTAAACTAGTCAAATCTCTAGTCTTCAAACAAAAGATCTAAGATTCAAATCCAACCTACGCTAAAAATCAATTAGTGTCTTAGCTTAATAATAAAAAGAGCAATTATTTATTGTATTTAAATATATATATATATATATATAAATTCAAGCCATGGGTCTCGAACCTTGACCCATAAATGATGGGTTAGATAGACTTTATTTATTTATTTTTAATTTGTTTTGATTTCATTAGTTTTGTGAGAAAAAATGTGTTTTATGATTTGATCGCTTTTTTTGTTTTGTTGTCCTTTGTAGTTGTTGAGAAAAAGACAGCAATTTTAATCTATTGTGCATAATTTTTTATTCAAATTTTTTCAAGTCCGGATTATTTTAAGAGAGAAAAACGTTTTGGAGTTGCTATAGTGCTCACTCGGTCAAGAGAGCTACCATAATAACTTTAAAATAAAGTCGCATTAGAGCATTAGCAACGGTGATGTTATAAAAGTTGTATTTTACCATCTATAATCCTGCTTTATCTATTATATCAACTCACTTTACAATACACCCTACATCCTAGTTTTTATTTTTACATACAACTGATTAAAATAATATAACTACACAATAAAATTATATTTTATATATATATATATATGTTTCTCTCTTATCTCTTTTCCTCTGCTACCAGTCAAAACCATCAGCAAACCACCACCACCTTACACCACCACTATTCACCAAGCATTCCACCACAAAAAACCATATTCAACCAAAAAAAAAAAAAAAAACCATTTACTCACCCAACACCACCACAAGCCCACCACCAAATACATTTTTTAGCCACCCACAGCCGATCTGAAGCCACCAAAGCCATCACCCACAACCTCACGACCACCCCACGCCCACCAACAACCCACAACCCAAAATCCAAGACAGACAATCTCTATAGCCACCCACCCACCCAAGGCCGATCTAGCCAAATTCCGATCCGAACAACCACCAAACAACCACCCACAACCCAAAATGCAACCACCCAAACTCCAACCAAATCTCCACCCAAACGCCAACCCAAACTCTGACCTAAGCACCGACCAAATCTGACCCAAACGCCAACCCAAACCCACCAAACAACAACCACAACTATCTATTTCTATTACAGTGAGCAATCTACGATTTACAAGGAAGACGAGCTGAGAGAGGAGATAGGTTCGAAGAGTGAAAGCGGTTGAAGGAGAAGAGAGAAAGGGAAAAGAGAATAACACAAAGCAGAGAGAGAGAGAGAGAGAGAGAAAGAGAGGAATAAAATGTATTATTTATGTTTGCAATCTGATGAACAGTAGGTTGTAAATATAGAAACCTACTGTTCACAGATGCTTAAGAATTTTGCATTTCGATTAACGGATGTAACTCTATTTTTGGGTCTTGGTTGCTAAAATAGCAATTAGGGGCTTTTACACCTCCGGTGCTAGTGCTTTTATGGAAAGGCTGTTTGAGCTGATATTTTGTAAGTTTGCTCTCCAAAAATGTGTTTGGACTTTGGAGAGGTTGTTAGAGTCGCTCTTTAGCAAAACACAAGAGAGCAAATTGGATATTGGGAGCGGCCTAGAGCTATTACCAAAAAAGGCCCTTATTAGACAATAAGCAATGGGCCACTTAATACATTACTTTTATGTACAAAAGAAAATGCGATCCTCTGTAAACCCACAAACCAAGTCTATGATGTTTATTCTTCTCCAAAAAAAAAAAAAAAAAAAAAAGTCTATAATGTTTACCGTAACTACTTTTGTTCGAGTAGTTTTCGGTTTCTTCATAGGATTATCATTTCCTATGTTGTCGTTAGCTAAGAACCAAGTCTATACTGTCTTCTACAAGTACAATTGTTGAGATTTTTCGAGTACTAGTTGCATTGGCTTGAAGAGCTCGCATGAAATCTGTGAATCTGCTTCGAAGACAACTCTAGAAAATATTTATGTTCTTGTGTACACAACATGCAGATGAGCCCATCCCCCTCCTTTTTATTATTTATTATTTTTTTTATTGTACAGCGTTTAAAAGGAGCCAATGAAATGAGAATACCATGAATGACCAAGTAACAAAAGTAAATAATTACACAAGTGAGAAATTATAGTTAGCTTTAGCTGAGAATGTTTCTTAAAATAATAATAATAATAATAATAATAATAATAATTAAAGTTTGAAATACTAAATGAGTATTATTGTATTTCACCGTAATAAAATATACATGAGTGTCTTTATATAGGAGATGCATAATATGCAGTACATAGCATACTGTGCAGTACAAGTATGTGTGCTATACAGGTAAATAAGGTGGGCCTAAAGCCCATAGTCTATTACACATTAACAGCCCTCCTCAAACTCAAGATGGGTGTGAGACCAACTTGAGGTTGCCAACCAAAGCATGAAAATGTCCCTTAGGATGTGACTTGGTGAAGATTTTTGCAAGTTGATATTTAGAAGAGACTGAGAATAGACTGAAAGCACCATGGAGAAGATGATAAGGATAAAATGACAATCAATCTCGATGTGTTTAGTCCATTCATAGAAGACATCATTGTGAGCAATATAAATGACAATTTGGTTATCACAATAAAGAGGAGTAGTAGAAGTAGTCAACACACATAAATCCTTAAGAAGCCATTAAAGTCAGAGGAGTTTAAATGTGGTATCAGCAAGGGCACGATATTCCATTTTAGTACTGGAGCGGGCCACAACGGTTTGTTTCTTGTTTTGCCAAGAAATCAGAGAAGAACCAAGAAGAAAGCAATAACTAGTGGTTGAACTTCGATCAGTGAGATCTCCTGCCCAATCAGTATCAAAGAAAGCATAGAGAACAAGAGGAGACTAAGTAAAGTAAAAAGGCCATGAAAGAGAAAGTCCTTCATGTATTGAAGTGTGCACAGGACAGTAGCATAGTGAGTCGATTATGGAGAAGATAGAAACTAGCTCACCTGGTGAACAACATAGGAAATATCTCGATGAGTGATAGTGAGATAAACTAGGTTGCCAACCAATCATCTGTAAAGAGAGGGATTAGACAATGGTGGATCAAGTTCAACTAGAGTATCAACAGTCTTACTATCAGTGAGTCTAGCTCGAGAAAAAAGTTCAGAAGCATACTTAGCTTGAGTAATATAAAGTCTATTGGTGGATGAGTGATTTCAAGACCCAAGAAGTAGCTAAGATGTCTAAGATCTTTCATCTCAAATTACTGACTGAGAAAATCATTGAGTTCTTAAATGCCACTGAGATCATCACCAGTTATGATCATATCATCCACATACAGGAGAAACAAAATAGTGTCTTTGTCAGTGCGACGAAGAAATAAGACAAAATCATAAGATTTGGTAGTTAACCAAAGCGAGAGATGGTAGAGCTAAACTTGGCAAACCACGCTCATGAAACTTGTTTAAGGCCATAAAATGCACGTCAAAGGTGATAAACCTTGTTCGGTTCAATAGAGAAACTAGGAGGAGGTTATATATAAACCTTTTCACTTAAATTCTCTTTAGGGAAGGCATTTTTGACATCCATCTGAAAAAAATCTCATTTACTAGCAACAGCTAAAAGGGCATGGACAAATGAGATTCAAACAATTAGAGTAAAGGTCTCTTCATAATCAATCTCATACTTTTGTGTAAAACCTTTTGCAACAAGACGAGTTTTATAATACTCAATGGACCTATCAGAACGAGTCTTAATCTTATAAATCTACTTACAACCAACCATAGACTTCCTAGAGGGAGCATTACCAAATCGCAAGTATGGATTTTGGATAATGCATCAAGTTTCTCTTTCATTGTAATTTTCGATAAACGATCAGTGGAAGCCTCACGATATGTGTGAGGTTCATGCAGTGTAGTAATGGTAGTGTAACAATGATAGTCAAGTAAATGTGCAGGAATGGATCTTACCCTAATTGAGTGACGAGGTGGAATGTTTTGTGCAGATCTTCAACCAGAGCAAGAGTAGGGGACCCAGGCTCAAAGTTGGGTAGCTTGTCTTCAACTTGTTCATCTTCCACTTGTTCATTAGAGAGTGATCTAGGAGAGGCATTCAAAATATTAGGTGATTAGACAGAGAAGTCTATAGAAGGATTGGGAGCAACTATAGAAGAAATATGTGGCTCATGTAGAAAAAGATTTAAGAAAAAGGAGGTAGATAGGGAGGCATGGAAGTGAGAGAGCTCGACAAAGGAGCGATATTCCCAAAAGACAACACTGCAAGAGATACGAAAACGATGAGAGACAAGATCATAACACTGATACCCTTTTTGAGTTTTGTCATAGCCAAGAAAACAACAAAGCCTAAATCGAGGCTTAAGTTTGTTATACTCATATGACTGAAGAAGAACGAAACAGGCAGAACTGAAGGAGCGAAGGTGGTGATAGTCTGGAGGAAACCCAAAAAGGCACTCTTATGGAATTTGATTTTGGATGAAAGTATTGGGAATGCGATTAATAGCATGAACAGCATGCGATTAATAGAATGAACAGCATGAAGAGTGGCTTTGCCCAAAAAGGAGTAGGAACTTTGGCAAAGAGAAGGAGAGCATGAACAGTGTTAAGAATATAACGAAGTTTTCGTTCGGCTCTACCATTTTATTGAGAGGTACCTAGACAAGTTAGTTGAAGAATAGTGCCATAGGAATGCAAAATAGCTTTGAAAGCATATTGAGTATATTCATGAATATTATCAAATTGAAAAATTTTGATGCGTTAGGAAAATTGAGTTTCAACCATTTTTGTAAAGTTACAATATACTTGTAACAATTCAAAATGATATATCATATGAAAAATCCAACTATAACCAGAATAATTATCAACAAAGACAACAAAATATCGTGATCCACCAATACTAGAGACAAAGGAAGGCCTTCAAACATCAAAATGAATTAGGTCAAAGATATCAGTAAACATTGATTTACTAGTAATGAAAGGCAAAGCTAGTTGTTTTCCTAACTGACATGAAACACAATCAAAATTTTCTTCGAGCCTTGAACCTAACAAACCTCTAGGAGCCAAGTGTTGTACCCGAAAGGAAGATGCGTGATCAAGTCAAGCATGCCAAAGTGCAAGGGAAGGAATAGAAGAAACTACAAGAAGCTGCAGCAGCAACAGAAATAGGAGCAACAGGTGGAAGACAAAGGTTATCCACGGGAAACATACACCCAACTCTAGGACCAGTCCCAAGCTCCTGTCCTATCCTCAGATCCTGCACAGTACACCTAGAATAATCAAAAGTAATGCAATAATCCAACTTAGCTAATTGTCCTACAGAAAATAAATTATAAGAAAAGTTAGGAATTTTAAATACCCCAATAACAAAGAGGTTGGAGGTTGAGATAAAACCTATATTATGACCAAACATTATGAAACCACTTATTGTACAAATATTAAGAGGATGTGGTGCAGGTTCAAGTTGAGAAAATAAGGACGAGTGAGATGTCATGTGATTGCAACAAACATAATCCATAAGCTAAGAGGAAGGAGACGTACCAGATAAAACTGAGAGAGAAGAAATAGATGTATTACCAATCATATGAATGGTATTAGCGATGATGTTTTGTAGGTCAACTATGGAAATGGTGATAATGGATCCAAAAGACTTGGACTTCCTGCAGATGGAAGTCATTGGTTGGATACTCTTAGTGTTAGTAACAGTAGCAGTAGAAATAGAAACTACTAATTTGTTACGATGCTAGCAAGTCTCAATACTATTGACCAACTTACGGTTGAACCTTTACCCCAATATTGGACTTGTTCTATAGTGACAATCTCTCCTTTTAATGCACAGCTCCCAGTACGTGACTAACCAATTCGATGCGTGAATTCCAATATGGGCTTACTCCCCAACTTGAGAAAGATGTTGGCTATAAAGTTCTTCAGATCATCACACGATGAAGATCAAGAAGCTCCTTGGTCATAAAACCCTGCACTGTACAAACGCAACAGCTTTTTCAAGAGAAAGATGAATTAGGGCAAATTCTATCTCAAGTCACAATTTGCATGAACACAACTTTGCTTCACACTCGTGCAACCTTTGATAGCCCTTAAAATAATCCTTATATATGTTTAGGGTTGGGAGAAAAGAAAGCCTAAACATGTACCCACGAATTAGATGCAAAACAGAATTGAAAATCTGTTTTTCATAAATCTAAACAGATAGCTTATCTATCGAGCTAGCTATTGAGTATCGGGCTTCAGCTGCTTTTAAACCTCGATAGATACTAGTTGTCAAGTTTTAAAATCCAGCACTTCTTCACTTGTTTCTTGGACAAATTTGCATAGCTTTAACACTTGAACTTGAAACTTTGTTCATTGAAGTATTAGACACATCCTAGATCTACCCAATTACAAGTAAAGTATGTTTTGTCAAAGGAATATGCAATTATATAAAATATTGACATATGTTCCTAACATGATTCACATATGTCCTAACAGAAAAGAACGTATGCATGAAAAATACATGACCATGTGACATGCAAAAATTAAAAGTATCATGGGTAAAAACCTAATCCAACCTAATAGTACTCACAATTTTAATCAAGCACGCAATCCTAAAATGCATGAAACATTGTTATAATGCAATGAGGATGCAATGCATGAGCATATAACAACAAATCAACACAACCCAACTATTAAGGACATATTGTGTATAATTGACTAATCTTTTGACAAAACGCACTTTGCTTATAATTAGGTAGATTTAGGATGTGTTTAATACTTCAAGAAACATGTTGTTCAAGTTTAGTATTAAAATCATGAAGATTGGACCAAGAAACAAGTGAAGAAAAGTTGTTCATTAAAGCTAGACAGATAGCTCAACACCTGCGGACAGATAGCTCGATAGCTGGTGGATCGATTGAGAAAGCTTATGTCTCCTCAACAGCTCCTCGATAGCTTCTCAATAGCTATATCTATCAAGGTTTAAATCTCGACACCTGTTTGACACCTGCTATCCATTGAGGTTACGAAAATCAGAATTTTCAGATCTGATTTTTGGGCCAGACTTTTGTATTTTTGTAGGGTTTCTTTTCTCACAACACTAGACCTATATAAGGCTTATTTTAGAGGCCGTCACATGTGAGAATACAAGGAGAACATATGCAAAAGGTGACCGATGCCTTATTCTCTCTGAAAGAAGCTACTGCGTCTTTGCGCCTTAGGGTTTTGTAACCGAGTGCTTCTTGATCTTCATTATTGATGAAGTGAAGAACTTTGCAGCCAACATCTTCTTCTAGTTGGTGATTAAGTCACGTACTAGGATCTGTGCAATTGGTTAGTCACGTACTGAGATTCGTGCATCAAAGAGTGACGTTCATATATTGAAGAGTTCAGAGGTTCTGAAGCGGTAGAAGGTTTCTACTGTGAGTTCATCTACGGGGATTGTAGAGTCTAGGGACAAAGGTTTTCTACTAGATCTGAAACTTCTCTTTACTATAGTGAATTTCTTTTTGGGAAGGTTTCCCCCCAAGTTTTTTACTGTGAAACTGGTTGGTTTCATTGGTTTTCCTAGGTCATCATATCTTGTCTTATTTATTTTTCCGCTGCATGATTTTGACATGATATTGATGTTTGTTTATTTTAACAAGCTTTATTGATAATAAATCTAATTAACAACTTGGACTTAAAACTTGTTAATTCTATCAACCGGGGTCTAAATTTTTCAACAAGTGGTATCAGAGCGGGTACACTCTAATTGGATTAATTTCCTAAGTGTGATCCTTAACACCCGTTGTCATGGATCGTGGACAATCTCTTTTGATTCCTCCTTTATTTGATGGAACTAATTATACGTACTGGAAAGTTCGTATTAAAGTTTTTTTGTAGGCTTTAGGTGAACAGGTATGGCAAGCTGTTGAAGTTGGCTGGATTAAGCCAAAGGAAGCGCCGGTGGATTGGGATGATGCAACAATCATAGCGGCAAATTTCAACAATAGGGCCTTGAATATTGCTTTGTGGGGTGACCAATGAGGAATTCAAGAAAATATCATCCACAGAAGTTGCCAAGGAAGCATGGACCATTCTTGAGACCACCTATAAAGGTACCAAGGCAGTAAAAACTGCAAAGTTTCAAAGACTCACTAGTAGTTTTGAAGAAATAAGGATGGAGGAGGATGCGACCTTTGATGAGTTCTATGCTAAACTCAAAGATATTGTGAATTCTGCCTTCAACCTTGAAGAATGTAGTGTAGAATCCAAAATTGTTAGGAAAATCCTTAGGTCTTTACCTGAAAGATTTCATGCCAAGATCACTGCCATTGAGGAAGCAAAGGACATTGATCAAATTCCTTTGACTGAGCTTGTAGGGAACCTTCAAACCTATGAGATAGGATTAGGCTCAATGGGAAAAGGTGGAAAGAGTAGAAACTTAGCTCTTAAGGGTATAGAGGAAGAGATTGAGGACTCTGAAGATGAAGATGAAAGTGAAGATGAAGATGAAGATGAGGGTGAGGATCTAACTTTCATAACTGATGAGATTATCAAGCTTCTTCAATTTAGGAAGAAGCATAAGGGCAAACCTCCTAAGAAATCTAAATCCTCTAGGAAGGGCAAGAATGAGAAACCCCTCATCCAATGCCGTGAGTGCAAAGGTTTTGGTCATATGAGGATAGAGTGCCCAAACTATCTCATGAAGGAAAAGACCAAGGAATCCAAAGATAAAGGGTTGGTTGCTACTTGGAGTGATACTGAGAATGATTCTTCTGATGAGTATGTGGATGAATGTCGTCACGTTATGGCCTTTGCTACCTCAACCGATAAGGTGATTGTGGAGAGTACTAATGACAGTGAGGATTCTTCTGATGATGAAGTACCTAAGAAGATGACCCTTCAAGATGCCTATGTTAAGCTATGCACTGAACTCATAAAATCTGAAAAGACTTCTCATCTTTTTAGAAAAGAGCTTAATGAGGTAAAAACTGAAAAGGCTGATCTATTAGTCAAATTATATGAGACTACAAGGTTAGTTGAGACTCTTGTTGTGGAGAACACCTCATTAGAAGAGAAGGTTAAGAATCTTGAGGTTGAGCTTAGTCAAGCTAGAACTCAAATAGAGAGGATGTCAAGTGCAAAGCTTGATGAGGTACTGAGTGCTCAAAAGCCTAGTTTTGATAAGACTGGCTTAGGATATGCTGTTTCCTCTAGCCCCTCCTCTTCCACGGCTTCTGGATCAAGGACTGTCTTTGTGCCATAATCTGAGAAAGGTAATAAAGGTATGATATCTGTTGGTTTTTTGACCCCTTAAACAATTGATTAAATCTAGGTAATTAGCCAAGTTATTACTTAGTCCAATTAAACAAGTCCAGGTTATCACAATAATAAAGATCAAATCATGCAAAGCAGTGGAAAATAAATAAGACAATGATATGATCACTCAGGAAACCAAACTGGTAAAAACCTGAGGAGGATTTGACCTAGCTATCCTCAAGGTAAACTTGAATCCACTATCTTGAAAGAATCGAAGTTCATACAAAAGGACTTACAAGAACCCCCGCTTGACTTCCTAATGCTACCAACCAGTAGAACTTACTGACATGACCACGTGCAAACTCCGAATCCATGGACTCCTTCTTTCTTGGATTCCCAACAGCTACAAGCACCCCCGCTTGTGTATTCTTTAAGCTTTAATGGCAGCAACTGTTTTGATCATCAAGGTGTAGAAAATATCTCCTCCTTGAAAACTCTAAGTTTGTGTAAAGGAAAGCTCCTCTAGATCTCACAAGAGATTTATACAAACCGCAATATGAGCAACCTTTAGAGAGCCTTTGGGTACAAAACCCTAAAAATAAAAAGAGGCATAAGAGGCACTCTAATCTCTCTAAAAACCACCTTAAAAAATGTTCTAGGGTTTTCCTTATATATAAGAGAGTTTTACTTGAACCCTAATACGTTTAAGTAGAGTTTGGGCTGAACTGGAACTCTGCAGAAAAATAAATCTGCACGTGGTTCGATTTCGATCGATCGAGCCTTGCAGATTTAGTCCAATAAATTCTGCAATCACTCGATTCCAATTTCACAAATAAATATACTTTGAGCAAGCCTAAACCTAGACTCTATGTTTTGATCATGGTTTGCCAACATAATACAAATTGAAGTTCTAATACATTAGTTCCTAATTTCTTAGAACCTAACAATCTCCTCCTTTGGCAATCCGTGACAAAACACATCACAAACATGAAATGCTCAAAGTTACATATAGCCCAAAAATAATTCAACCTAACTACTATCTATCAGTTGCAAGTGTAGACAGCAGCATGACTGAATCAACCTGTATATTTCCTGAAACACTCAACAAATGCATAAACGCATGTGTGACAGAAAAACAAAAACAGTAAATTAACAAATATGCAATCTAACTCTCCCCCTAAGTTAGATACATCAAAAACAATGTTAACTCAATGTTAACTCCCCCTAAACAGAACATTCTTGTATTTTCCACACATTTCATCTAAATCTCTCCCCCTTTTTGTCACGCATTGACAAAGACAACTCAAACAAAGAGTTGACAGAAAACATACGCAACAGAGTAAGAGAAAATAGAGAAAGAAGGGAACACAAAACAATTCAACTCTATAGGAAATAGAGACAACTCCCCCTATGAACCACAAAGGTTAAAAAAAAATTTCTCCCCCTATAAAAATAGGAAAAACAAAACAAGTTTTGGGAAAAATAAAGGGGTTGGGGATAAAGAAAAAGACACAAACTAAGTTTTAAAAAAAAAAACTAAGTTGAGGATACACATGAAGAAAAAATATTCTCTCTTTCAATAAAATGCAAACATGACACTATGTGACCCATAAACAGTTGCATGAGTAGAGAAAATATTTGCACATTGATTATCCATCATATCTCTTAAGAAAATAATTTTCTACAATTCATACATAAAAAAAAGGCATATACTAGAAAGTACATAGCTCAAAAAATTAATCAGTCAATTTTTTGATTAAGTTGAGTACCCAATTTAGTAAAGTGTATGCATGTTATGTGTGAAAATAATGAAAGATATGACTGCAAAACTGCACGATGGATACAAAAACAATGCAATACATGTGAATCCTAAACATAAATGATGCATGGAAAAATCAAATTTTTGAAAAACAGAGCAATTTAATGCAGAAACTCCTCAAAGCACAATATTTCATGAATAAAATGCATGAGTATGAGATTAAAAGTTTTTCAAAAACACTAGAGTTTAACCCAGATCTTCCAAAAACAAGATTTCCAATCAATTTGTCTCCAAAACTCAAACATTAAAGACATTTTGCATCAAAATCCAGGAACATGTAATCTTGGATGGCCACAACAAGATCACACACAATATAATGTACCAAGTTTAACAAAAAGTAACTTGTGTAATGTGTGCAACTAGCAAAAGCTTGAGATACATGTGAGGTGATATGTGAATAGCAACCAATTACAAAGTCTACAAAATCCATCACATAGAATTTAAAAGAGACTATCACCTAAAGAGTTACATCATATAACTCCCACATCTCCTAGATCATAAGCTTGCAATCATGTAAGTTTCTTGATTTGCCTCATAATATACATACCAATTTTAAGTCATGTGAGTTGGCATCAAGCCTAATGGTACACACCAATTTTAACATTTAAACCGAGGCTACACCTTATGTTCTTTTTGTGCATGTGCTACACTTTCTCGAGCACAAAATCTTACGATATGCACTAAGGTGTTCATGATTGGCTAGTAAACAATGGTGAAATGGTTATTTATGCCTTTCTCAAAAGGATCAAGTCCGACTGTCAAATAACATGTGACTTCAAGATTAAGACAAAGTGATAAACACCATAAACATCTTTCCCATACAACATGCACTACAAAACTTCAACTAGTCAAGTGCAATAAATAAGCTCATCAAAGCTAAACAAGGTACATAAACTTGTTATGTAAAGATAATATGGCCAATCCTTGATTATAAATCCAAGATGTGAAATACAAAACACAAAAATCTTTTTGGTTTTAAAAAATTTATGACCAAAAACAAAAAGCACACATTATGCTAAATGAACAATGCAAATGCAATGCATGACAGTGCTTAACTAAGCTATAGAGGGTACACAAACAAGAAATATCAATTTCTTAATTAACCATTAAGTACATGTACAAACTAGTACACACTCACACAAAATCAAAAATAGCTTTCAAGTTTCTCCACAATGTCAAGCATGTTCTAAATCAAGAGAGAGATATCATAATTCATGTAATCCTCAAAAAGAAAAACTAGACACAAAATAAAATATTTTTTTCTTTTTGAAAATTTACAATGTTTTTGGATTTTTTTATTAAATAAAAAAAATTCTAAAAAAACAAAACAACCAAAAACAAAAACAAACATGTCCACAAACAATTGAAAGAATTAAATCAGGGACAAGTCAGCAACACTCACCTTAGAGAATCTTTTCTCACCCATATAGCACGAGTCTTCGGCTTTGTAGGTGAAAATCCATGAGAAGCAGAGTGTATTTGAGGGATTACACCAATCTTCTGAGAAAGACTGAAATCCTGCAAATTCCTTTCACAAGCCAACAAGCTCAAATTTTTCAAAAAAATATGAAACAATTTATATGGACTTATGGCAGGAGAAATATCATCACATATCCTAGATTGAAACACTGAATGCTTAAATTTCAATTTATGACAATTAGGACGAATGTGACCATGGACACCACAAAAGTGACAGACAGGAACAAATTTAGGAACATCAGTATTCCTAACAGCAAATCTAGTCTCAGATTTTGGTTTTTGCCTCAACAAAGAACAATTTGGTCTAATATGACCAACAACACCACAAAGGTGACAAGTAGGCACAAAAACAGATTTATTATGCTCTCTAACAGTAGGTTTAGACATAGGTTTAGAAACTTCAGCGTCTACATCAGAACTTTTACCTTTGTCTAACCTAGCAAAATAAGCCTTTTCTTTATTATTCCTCTTAAAAGGAGGGATATAAACTTTCTCAGTTTTAGGCTTAAGAGAAACAGAAACACTTCTGTTATCAACAGCAGGCTTGGTACTAGTCAAATTTTCAATTTTAGCTTTAGATTCAACTAACTCTTGTTCCAAGCTTTTCATCTTCTCATCTTGAGAGGAAATTTGATTTCTCAAAAATTCATTCTTTTTATTAGATTCATCTAATCTAACAATCAATTCCTCTTTTTCAAGATTAGCCAATTTTAACTCTTCCTTGAATTTCTTAGCAATTTTCATAGATTTCAATAATTCCTTACGAAGAGTTTCACAGGCATCAATAAAATCAACAGAAGCATGAGCAAAAACGTGATCAGAAAGACACTTCAAATTATCCATGACAACAGGGGTCAAGGATCAGCTCTTAGATCAAAAGATCTAAAATAAAAGAGCAACCTGCTCTGATACCACTTGTTGATTTTTAGACCCCTTAAACAATTGATTAAACCTAGGTAATTAGCCAAGTTGTTACTTAGTCCAATTAAACAAGTCTAGGTTATCACAATAATAAAGATAAAATCATGCAAAGCAACAGAAAATAAATAAGACAATGATATGATCACCTAGGAAACCAAACCGATAAAAACCTGGGGAGGATTTGACCTAGCTATCCCCAAGGTAAACTTGAATCCACTATCTTGAAAAATCGAAGTTCATACAAAAGGACTTACAAGAACCCCCGCTTGACTTCCTAATGCTACCAACCAGTAGAACTTACTGACACGACCACGTGCAAGCTCCGAATCCACGGACTCCTTCTTTCTTGGATTCCCACCAGCTACTAGCACCCCCACTTGTGTATTCTTTAAACTTTAATGGCAGCAACTGTTTTGATCATCAAGGTGTAAAAAATATCTCCTCCTTGAAAACCCTAAGTTTGTGTAAAGGAAAGCTCCTCTAGATCTCACAAGAGATTTACACAAACCGCAATATGAGCAACCTTTAGAGAACCTTTGGGTACAAAACCCTAAAAATAAAAAGAGGCACAAGAGGCACTCTAATCTCTCTAAAAACCACCTTAAAAAATGTTCTAGGGTTTTCCTTATATATAGGAGAGTTTTACTTGAACCCTAATACGTTTAAGTAGAGTTTGGACTGAACTGAAACTCTGCAGAAAAATAAATCTGCACGTGGTTCGATCGATCGAGTCTAATTTTCGATCGATCGAGCCTTGCAGATTTAGTCCAATAAATTCTGCAATCACTCGATTCCAATTTCACAAATAAACATACTTTGAGCAAGCCTAAACCTAGATTCTATGTTTTGATCATGGTTTGCCAACATAATACAAATTGAAGTTCTAATACATTAGTTCCTAATTTCTTAGAACCTAACAATATCCAAAACTGATTTGGCTAATTCTAAATCCTTTGTTAGACCTCATGTTTGTCACCATTGTAGTGTTTCTGGACACATTCGTCCTAATTGCTTTAAGTTGTATCCTCATAAGCAATTGTCCAAACAGTCACAGGTTTCCTCTCAAAGACCTACACCTTTGTTTAGAGAGTTATTAAAAGCTTTGAGCTTTTTAACTCAATTTCAAGAGAATTTTAATTCTTCTATGTCCTTTAGTAGACATACTAGGACACGTGCCTTTTCATCTTCACGGCCAAAGACTCGTGCTGTGTGGGTGAGAAAGGAGCCTAAGACTTAATTGTCTTTTCTGTTTGTCCACTGCTTTAATTCTTTCTATCTAAAGTAAGACTCTCTTTGCTTGATTTCTTATCTGCTTTGGAATTATGCTTTCATGCATCTGCACCTTTTTATCATGCCTTCATGCATTTGCATCTTTCTTTCAGGCTTTCATGTTGTTTGTCTATTTTTGTTTGGTTGTTTAGTTTTTACTTTGTTTTGTTTTCAGAATAAAAATAAAAAGAAAAATCAGAAAAATACAAAAACAGTGTGTTTGTGTACATTGGTACTTATGTACCTTGGATGGCCATTGAAACAAAGTCTCCTAAAGTTTGTATCATTTGTAGCTTAGATGAGCATCTCTATGCACAACTAAGCAAGTGAGTTTTGTGGCTCGTGTTTGTGATGAGTACGATTAAGTTGTCTCTTAAACTTAACATGCATATCACTCTTTTTGACGGGAATGACTAAAAAATCCTAAGAGAAAAGTATAAATAACCATCTCACCACTGTTGCCCGCCAATCATAATAAGACACTTGTATGTTTCGGCATAGCAAAAGTGCAGTGTCAATGACATTTGTGTGCTTAGGCATAGCAAAATTTGAATGTCAAATATCATTGGGTAATTCTTTTCTCTCTCTAATAAGCTCATGCATAATATGTTTAAAAGAAAAAAATATGCAAAGAAAAATCAAAAGCAAAAAGATCAAAAATGCTTTAAAAATGATTGCAAGCGTGTATTCTAGGAGATGTTAGAGTTATAGGATATACCTCAAAGGTGATAGTCCCCATCAAGTAGTTATAATTGTGTGTGAGTTAAAGTGATTTTCTCATATCTCAAATCGTGATAACATGAATACATTTATGCAATCTTGCGATATTTTTCACACACAACACGCAATATTTTTTGCTATTCTTGATAAATGTGCAGGTACAATGTGATTTGGCCATCACAAGGTTTTACATGTGTTAATGTATGCTCACTAAACTGTCTTAACTTGTTTTTTAAATATAAAAGTTGGTTAGACTTGTTTAGTGTGGGTGTGTGTGTGTTTTGCATCCTTCTTTTACTTTGTCATCCATAGCATTTTGTTTCATTACATTCATGCATTTTTATGGATTCTTTGTACCCCCTTGATCATCTTTGATCATCTTTATGTTTCTCGGGTGAAGCGTTCTAGTTTCTTGTACCATTTGTCAATCATGACAAAAAGGGGGAGAATTTGTGGAGAATATGTGGTTTCTTTTTTAAATATTCTACATGTTAGGGGGAGAAATACATGCCTCTGTAAGGGGGAGATTTGTTTCATCTTGTTAGGGGGAGTACTTACCTCCTTCTTGTACCTTGGGTCTTGTGACCATGTTTACATACATTGTGCTTATCTTTGATGATGTATGTCTTCTTCACCTACCTTTACATGTGTTGTTTCTTTTCTCCCTTTATACACATGTTTATTTTACTTGTATGCAATCTATTATTTCTGTTTCACACAAAGATGTCTTGATGAGTTTTGTTTAAAGTGTTTTAGAAATACAGGTTGTCAAAGTCTACTTGTCATAAACTCTCTTCTTGCAAAGTTTTTCAAGAGTTTGTGTTATGATAGATTTTATTGTATTCAACAAGTGAATATGAGTTGAGTGATTTATGACTTCTCTCATATGTTCATTTGTTTGTTGTGGTTTTATCACAGATTGCCAAAGGGGGAGATTGTTAAGGACATATTGTGTGCAATTGGCTAATCCTTTGACAAAACGCACTTTGATTGTAATTGGATAGATCTAAGATGTGTTTAATACTTCAAAAAACATGTTGTTCAAGTCTAGTATTAAAACCATGAAAATTGGACCAAGAAACAAGTGAAGAAAAGCTGTTCATTAAAACTGGACAGATAGCTCGACACTTGTGGATCGATTGAAAAAGCCTCTGTCTCCTCGACAGCTCCTCGATAGCTGGTGGATCGATCGAAAAAGCGTCTGTCTCCTCGACAGCTCCTCGATAGCTTCTCAATAGCTGTATCTATTGAGGTTTAGAGCTCGACACTTGCTCGACACCTTCTATCTATCGTGAAAGTTCAAATATGTGTATAAACACCCTTGAACGTTTAGACCCCCAATTTACAAATTAACCAATTCAAACTTTATGTCAAACAACTAGTGTGCGGAAATGAACATAAACTATAAACAGAATTGGAAATCAATCTAAGCCAATTATATATCACATCCACAGCAGAAAATAAAAGGCAAAGATAAAGGGAAGAGAGATGCAAACACAAGGACAACACACGATGTGTTATCGAAGAGGAAACCGAAGCTCTCGACGTAAAACCTCTCCGCCGCCCTCCAAGCGGTCAATAATCCACTAGAAAATGTAGTTGGGATACATGAACAGCAATAGACCCTCCAAACCTAATCTACCTGATGTACCTAAGCCCTCCAACCTTCTTGCTCCAACAAGGTTGCGCCGAACATTTTTCTTTTCTAACTTACCAGATTCCACTATAATCCATAGCATCCGCCATCCTTGGCATCTTCCAATGTTTTCCAAAGCTCCAAAAGCACTCAACACTCTAAATGGGTGTGGGTGGTGTTTGGATAGAAATCTCCTCTCAATAGGTATGACAATGAGAGAGGGAATGAGAAGAGACTACAAAGATTTCTCTCTAAGAATGAGTTGCTCTCTCTAATTGGGTGGGTGTTTTAAAGAAACCTCTCTTAGGGTTTTTCTTTCTGAATAGTCACCCTTATTTTGTGGGAAAGGGGTATTTATACTGGTGTGAGAATGGAATGCAAAGAGTCAGTTTTTCCAAAACAGGGTTGGATGGCTACTTGACCTCGCGACTTGACTGAGTCGCGAGTTCAAGCCGCGAGCTAACTTAATGGCCAGTCTAGATTTTTGTCTTGTAGTGCTTCAGGTGGCATGACTATTCAGCTCCCCCGCATGCTCTGCGCGTGTGTAACTTTTGGCGGCTTGCAAGCCACGAGCCTCCCGCGAGTCCTAGCCGCGAGTCTCTGCTTCACTGCACTATCTTGAGCATTTCTTCACACTCTCTCACACACTACCCTTACTTGATTCCCACCTAAATACAAGGTTTCTAAGTGCTGTATTACAAGCAAATTTTTCACGAAATAAATCCAACACATGGTTGATTAAATTCAACCTTACATATCGAGGTTACGAAAATCAAAATTTTTAGATCTGATTTTTAGGCTAGGCTTTTGTATTTGTGTAGGCTTTTGTCACATGTGAGAATACAAGGAGAACATATGCAAAAGGTGACCGATGCCTTATTCTCTCTGAAAGAAGCTACTGCGTTTTTGCACCTTAGGGTTTTGTAACCGAGTGCTTCTTGATCTTCATTGTTGATGAAGTGAAGAACTTTGCAGCCAACATCTTCTTCTAGTTGGTGATTAAGTCGCATACTGGGATCCGTGCAATTGGTTAATCACGTACTAGGATTCGTGCATCAAAGGGTGGCGTTCATATATTGGAGAGTTCAGAGGTTCTGAAGCAGTAGAAGGTTTCTGCTGTGAGTTCATCTACGGGGATCGTAGAGTCTAGGGACAAAGGTTTTCTACTAGATCTGAAACTTCTCTTTACTATAGTGAATTTCTTTTTGGGAAGGTTTCCCCCCAGGTTTTTTACTGTGAAACTGGTTGATTTCATTGGTTTTCCTGGGTCATCATATCTTGTCTTATTTATTTTTCTGCTGCATGATTTTGACATGATATTGATGTTTGTTTATTTTAACAAGCTTTATTGATAATAAATCTAATTAACAACTTGGATTTAAAACTTATTAATTCTATCAACCGGGGTCTAAATTTCCCAACACCAACCCAAAAATTTCACACACCAAAAAAAAAAAAAAATCAAAAACCCAAAACGAAACAAAAACCTAAAACCTAGGTCTGAAAAATGCATGAATGCATGAAAAAAAAGGGATTGAGAGGTCTTACCAAGTGATTGGAGCTTGGATTAGGCCGAACTTGGAGTGGGTGAAGAGTTTCGAGAGTAAGAAAGAGTGTTTGGGTCAAGAGAGAAAGGTTTCTATCGAGAGAGAGGTGAGAAAATGAAAACCGGATCGCGCCTTAGCTATATATAGAAAAACACGTCTTGATGGATCTAGGATCTGTCGAGCACTAAATCTCGACAAAAATGAAGCTATTGAGGTGCTATCGAGGATCTGTCGATGGCAAAAGAGTGTCTCGATGGATCGAGAATCTATCGAGCAGATAGAATGCACAAAAATTTGGCTCGATGGATCGAAGAAGCTGTTGATATCTATCAAGAAAAGAGAAAGAAGGCTCAATAGAAACAGAATCTGTCAAAAAGCTATCGAGCTTGAATAAAATGAGTTTTTCAAGGGAGAAAAAACACATAAAGATGAATGCAACAAGCAAGCTACTCAAACAAAGATCAACTTAACATGTTAAGCTCTCAAAACATCTCTCAACATAAAAGCAAAGCATCCATAGATCCAAAACACACACACACACACACATTAAACAAGTCTAATCAATTTTATATTTCAAAAACAAGTTAAGACAGTTTAGCAAGTATATATTAACACATATATTCCTTATGATGGCCAAATCACATTATACCTGCACATGTATCAAAAGTAACAAAGAGTATGCGTGTTGTGTGTGAAAACATAGCAAGAGTGTACAAGTATCTCATATTATGAAGATTCAAGATATGAGGTGATCCAATACACTTCACACACAATCATAACCATTTGATGGGAACTATTACCTTTAAGATACATCATATAACTCTCACATCTCCTAAAAACACGCTTACAATCATTTTTAAAAGCATTTTGATCTTTTTTCCTTTCATGTTCTTTGCATATATATATATATATATATATTGAACATTCCATGCATAGGTATATATAGAGAGAAAAGAAATACCCATTTATGTAAGCCAAAACATCACAATTTTGCTATGTCGAAGCACACAGATTTTATACATGATTGGCGGGCTTTAGTGGTGAGATGGTTATTTATGTTTTTCTCTTACGATTTCCTAATCCTTCCCATCAAAAAGAGTGATATGAGTATGAGATATAAGAGACAATCTTAATTGTACTCATCACAAACGTGAGCCATAAAACTCACTTGCTTAATTGTGCATTGAGATACTCATCTAAATTACAAAAGATACAAAGTTTCGAAAACTTTGTTTCAATGGCCATTCAAGGTACACAAGTACCAATATACACATAACACACACTGTTTTTGTGTTTTTGTGTTTTTTTTTCTCTTTTTATTTTGAAAAACAAACAAAATAAATACTAAACAACCAAACAAAAACAGACAAACAATCATGAAAGCATGAAAGAAAGATACAGATGCATGAAAGCATGATTCCAAAAACACATAAGAAAACAAGTAAAGAGAGTCCTACTTTAGATAAAAAGAATTAAAGTAGGGGATAGATAGAAAAGACAATTAAGTCTTAAGCTCCTTTTTCACCCACATAGCACGAGTCTTTGGCCATGAAAATGAAAATGCACATGTCCTGGTATGTCTACTAAAGGACATAGAAGAATTAGAATTCTCCTGAAATTGAGTTTAAAAAAAATCAAAACTTTTATTAACTCTCCAAACAAAGGTGTTGAACCTTGAGAGGGAACTTGTAACCGTTTGGACACTTGCTTATGAGGATACAACTTGAAGTAATTAGGACGAATGTGTCCAGAAACACCACAATGGTGACAAACATGAGTAGTTTTTGAACTACTAGACTTCCTAGAGTGAGGTTTAACAAAGGATTTAGAATTACCCAAATCAGTTTTAGATTTCATACATTTATCACCTTTCTCAGATTGGGGCACAAAGACAATCTTTGATCCAGAAGTCGTGGAAGAGGAAGGACCGGAGGAGTCAACATATCCTAAGCTAGCCTTATCAGAACAAGACATCATCAAGTTTTGTACTAGACATCCTCTCTATTTGAGTTCTAGCTTGACTAAGCTCAACCTCGAGATTCTTGACCTTCTCTTCTAATGAGGTGTTCTCCACAACAAGTGTCTCAACTAACTTTGTAATCTCATCTAGTTTGACTAACAGTTCAGCTTTTTCAGTTTTTACCTCATTAAGCTCTTTCCTACAAAGATGAGAAGTCTTTTCAGATTTTATAAATTCATTGCATAGCTTATCATAGGCTTCCTGAAGGGTTAACTTCTTGGATACTTCATCATCAGAAGAATCCTCACTGCCACTAGCACTCTTCACAATCACCTTATCAGTTGTGGCAGCAAAAGTCATAAAGTGACCACATTCATCCACATACTCATTAGAAGAGTCATTCTCAGTATCACTCAAGGTAGCAACCAACCCTTTACCTTTCGAATTCTTGCTCTTTTCCTTCATAAGATAGTTTAGGCACTCTATCCTCATATTACCAAAACCTTTACACTCATGACATTGGATAAGGAGTTTCTCACTCTTACCTTTCCTAGAGGATTTAGATTTCCTAAGAGGTTTGTCCTTATCCTTTTTCCTATATTGAAGAAGCTTAATAATTTCATTAGCTATGATGGTTAGAACCTCATCCTCATCGTCATCTTCATCTTCATCTTCATCTTCACTTTCATCTTCATCTTCAGAGTTATCACTCTCTTCCTCTATACCCTAATGACTCAAGTTTCAACTCTTTCCACCTTTTCCCATTAAACCTAATCCCATCTCATAGGTTTGAAGGTTCCCTACTATTAGTTTTTGGACCCTTTAAAAACACAATTAGATTAACCTAGGTAATTAGCCAAGTTGTTACTTAGTCCAAATTCCAAATCTAGGTTATCACAATCAAACAATCATATCATGCAAAGCAGTGGAAAAATAAATAACACAACAATATGATAACCTAGGAAAACTAAACCAGTAAAAAACCTGGAGAGGATTTAACCTAGCTATCCTCAAGGTAAAAAGCAAATCCACTAGAAAGAATCAAAATTCATACAATAAGACTTACAAGCCCCCACGCTCGACTTCTTATTGCTACCCACCAGTAGAACTTACTGACACGACCACGTGCAAGCTCCGAATCCATGGACTCCTTTTTTCTTTGGCCTTTACAAAACACAAACACCCCCGTTTATGACTTTGAGATCCCACTCAAAGGTTTAGCAACACAAACTCTCCTGTTTGTGACTCTAAGACCACCCTTGAAGGTTTAGATCATCAGCACCTTTGATGACTAGAGAAGGCAGCAACTTCTACAATACCGGATCTTGAGATTCTTCAAGGAATAGCACCGGTAGAAGACATAAGAGGGATTTTTAGGAACAAAACCCTAAATACAAAAGAGACACACTCTTTTCTCTCTGAAAAGCCACATAAAAATGTGCTTAGGGTTTCCTTTATATACTGGGAGAAGTAAATTAGAAACCCTAATCCTTAATGGGCTTAAACTGCTGTTTGGGTTTAATCAAAGTTCTGCAGATACGACTTTCGATCGATCGAGCCTGCCTTTCGATCGATCGAACTAGACAGATTATGAAATCTTCTTCCTGCAGCTTGTATGTTCTTGAATCTTGACTTGAATCACCTTGAGCATTGTCTAATAATACCTATAGACTCTAAGATCTATATCTAGACAAGTTTATGTTCACGATTTGCCAATTGTTCTAAACATTTATAACCTAACACCTACAAGCTCAGTCAAAGGAATTTGATCAATGTCCACTTTTTCAATGGCAGTGATCTTGGCATAGAATCTTTCAGGTAGGGACCTAAGGATTTTCCTAACAATTTTGGATTCTGCTATAGATTCTCCAAGGTTGAAGGCTACTATAGATTCTCCAAGGTTGAAGGCAGAATTTACAATATCCTTAAGTTTAGCATAGAACTCATCAAAGGTCTCATCCTCCTCTATCCATATTTCTTCAAAACAACTAGTGAGTTTTTGAAACTTCACAGTCTTTACTGCCTTGATACCTTCATAGGTGGTCTCAAGACATGCTTCCTTGGCAACTTCTGTGGATGATATTTTCTTGAATTCCTCATTGGTCACCCTACAAAACAAAGCATTCAAGGCCCTACTGTTGAAATTTTCCACTTTGATTGTTACTTCATCCCAATCCACTGGCACTTCCTTTGGCTTCAACCAACTTCAACAGCTTGTCATACTTTTTCACCTAAAACCTGCAAAAAAACTTTCATACAAACTTTCCAATACGCATAATTAGTGCCATCAAATAAAGGAGGAATTAAAAGAGATTGTCCACGATCCATGAAAACGGGGGTCAAGGATCACACTCAAGAAATTAATCCAATCAGAGTGTACCCGCTCTGATATCACTTGTTGGGAAAGTTAGACCCGGGTTGATAGAATTAACAAGTTTTAAACCCAAGTTATTAATTAGATTTATTATGAATAAACCTTGTTAAAACAAACGAACATCAATATCATGCACAGCAAAATAGTAAATAAGACAAGATATGATGACCTAGGAAAACTAATAAAACAAACTAGTTTTACAGTAAAAAACCTGGGGGGAAAACGAAAAGCAATTCACTATAGTAAAGAGAAGTTACAGATCTAGTACAAAACCTTTGCCCCTAGACTCTACAATCCCTGTAGATGAACTTACATCAAAAACCTTCTACCGTTTCAAAACCTCTGAACTCTTCAATATATGAACGCCACCCTTTTGCACGAATCCTAGTATATGGCTAACCAATGATGCATGGATCCCAATACGTGACTAACTCCAACAACTTGAAGATATTGGCTGCAAAGTTCTTCACTTCATCAACAATAAAAATCAAGAAGTACTTGGTTACAAAACCCTAAGGCGCAAAAGACGGAGTAACTTCTTACAAAGAGAACAAGGCACTAAGTTACTTTTTGCATGTGTTCTCCTTGTATTACGGCCTTTAAAATAAGCCTTATATATGTCTAGGGTTGTAAGAAAAGAAACCTTACACATACATGTTAGCGAGGACCAAAAATCAGATCTGGAAATTCTAATTTCGTAGATCTCGACAGATTCAACTTCTGTCGAGTTTCGTCCTTAAATCTCGATAGATACTGTTTCTATTGAGCTTTAATGAACAGCTCTTCTTCACTTGTTTCTTGGTCAGATTTGCATGGCTTCAATACTTAACTTGAACACTTATTTCTTAAAGTAGTAAACCCACCCTAGATTTACTCAATTACAAGTAAAGTGTGTTTTGTAAACGGATTAGCCAATTTACATAAAATATGTCCCTAACAATCACTGCTACTCACTAATGGACCTTTGGCTGACATGACTACCATCACCTCTCCCTTATCGTTTCGAATAATCACGCCAAACCCAGACTTGTCAGTCTCCATGAAAATGGCCGCATCAAAATTCAACTTGAAAACTAAATGGGGAGGTGGTTTCCATACTGTAAGGTTGAATTTATTCAACCATCTAATTGGCTTTATTCCGTGCCAAATTTGCTTGTAATTCAGCATTTAGTAACCCTGTATTTAGGTGGGTTTGATGTAAGGGTAGTAAGTGAGATAGAGTGAAGATTGCTCAAGAGTGTGCAAGAAAACAGAGACTCGCGGCTGGGACTCGCGGGTGACTCGCGGTTGCAAGCCGCCAGACGCAGCACACGTGCCAAGCATGCTGGAAGATGAACAGTCATGCTAGCTGGAGCACTATAGGACAAAACAGGACAACTGGCCATACGGTTAACTCGCGACTGGATCTCGCGACTTGGTCAAGCCGCGAGCCACCCCTGTTTTGTAAAACCTGACGTTTCACATTCCTCTCCCACTCCAGTATAAATACCCCTTTTACCCACGATTGAAAGAGAGCTTCCAGAGAGAATTTTGAGAGAGAAACCCTAAAGAAAAACAAGATTGATTCACCCACAATCTATACCTTAGAGTCTCTCTAAATTCCTCAACTCTCTTCATCTCCATTGTCAAATCCTTGAGAGGTATTATACCAAACCTGGTTCTCACTATCATCATCACTGTGAGACAGTTGTTTGGATTTCTGGGAAGCAGTTAGGAAGGAACCAATCTTCATTGGTTGATGCTACGGTCTAGTACCGGAATCCGGGAAGCTAGAAAAGAAAAAGGTTCGGCGCAACCTCGTTGGAGCAAGAAGCTTGGAGGGCTTAGGTGCACTGGGTAGATTAGGCTTGGAGGGTCTATTGCTGTCCATGTATCCCAACTGTATTTTCTAGTGGATTGTTTACCGCTTGGAGGGCGGCGGAGAGGTTTTACGCCGAGGGCTTCGGTTTCCTCTTCGATAACACATCACGTGTTGTCTTTGTGTTTGCACCTTCCTTCCTCTCTATCTTTGCCTTTTCATTATCTGCTGTGGATTTTAATTTGTTATGACTTAGATAGTATTTAATCAATTTCATATTATAGCATATGTTAAGTTTCCGCACACTAGTTGTTTGACATATTGCTTGAATTGGTTAAGTTGTATTTTGGGGGTCTAAACGTTCAAAGGTGTTTTTACACGTTTTTGAACTTTCATTTGGTATCAGAGCGGGTACACTGCTATTGGTTTCATTACCATTGTGTGATCCTTGACTCCCTTTTTGAGATGGATAGGTCTCAATCCCTAAATGCACCTCCATATTTTGATGGAAGTAATTATGCTTTTTGGAAGGTTCGCATGAGAGCTTTTCTGTGTTCTATTGATGAATCTGTTTGGGATGCTGTTGAGATTGGTTGGACCAGACCTGAGGTAGCCAAATCCACTTGGGATAAGGCAGCACTTGCTGCATCTAATGCTAACAGTAAAACACTCAATGTTATTTTCTGTGGTGTGTCTCCAGATGAATTTCACAGGATTTCTCATATTACCGTTGCCAAAGAAGCATGGGAGATTTTGGAAACCACCTACGAAGGCACGAAAAAAGTGAAAGACACCAAGTTACAAATGCTGACCACTCGGTTTGAGGAGCTCAAAATGAGTGAGGATGAGTCTTTTGACTCTTTCTATGGGAAGCTAAATGAGGTGGTTGTCAGCAAGTTCAACTTGGGGGAGAAAACGGAGGACTCAAAGATTGTAAGGAAGATCCTTCGATCATTGCCAGAAAGTTTTCGTGCTAAAGTGACAGCAATTGAAGAGAGCAAGGACCTTGATGACATCAAAGTATAGGAGCTGGTTGGTTCTCTGCAAACTTATGAGATGTCGCTGCCCAATCAACGGAAGAGTAAATCTCTTGCTCTAAAGACCATTAATGAGAAGGTGGAAGATCAAGACTCATCGGGAGAAGATGTGGTTGACAAAGATATTGCATACCTTGTCAAAAATTTCAGAAAGTTTTTGAAATTCAAAAATAATGGCAAATTTGATGATAAAAGAAAATTCCAAAGTTCTAGAAGGGAGAAAAGGGATTTCAAAAAGAAAGATCGAAAAGAATCCCAACCCACACAAGGTGTCACTTGTTTCGAATGTAACGGGCATGGACACTTTAAGAAGAAATGTCCGAATTATTTGAAACCGAAAGGTAAAGTGTATGCCACGACATTAAGTGACTCAGATTCATCTGACTCAGAATCAGAAGAAAGCTGTGATGGAGAGGGGAACTTTTCAGCTTTTATGACTATTGCTCATGTTGAGTCTTCTAATGAGTTGAATCTGCTTGTACAAGACCTTGGAGAATATAGTGATGATGAATCACTAGGAATTGTTGAAGAATCAGATGCTGAAGAAGATGAAAGCACAGCAAATCTTCAAGAGAATTATAACATACTCTTGGAGAAGTCGGGTGAGTACACAAGGGTGGCCAAGGCTGCTGTGAGAAAAATGAAGAAGGCTGAGGAGGACTACAAAAGTCTCCTAATCCAATATAGGGAGGCCAAATGTGAGATAGAAACATTGAACGGTGAGTTGTCCGAAACTTACACAAAAGTGAGATTTCTTGAGAATGAGGTTGTGCAAGCAAATGCTAAAATAGAGAGGGTCACCACCAAGAAGCTAGATGATGTTATCTCATCTCAAAAGAGCTTTTCAGACAAATCCGAATTGGGATATACCGGAGGAAGTAGTTCATCTGGAAATGTCACTAAAGAAGTGAAGTTTGTAAAGGCCAAAGATCCAGTTGTAGCTGACCTTACTGGTGAGAAGCTCGAGGTGGAGGAGAAGAAGAATGTGGTGAACCAACGGATGCTGAATCCCCGTAATCAATCTATGGGCAGGTCTGAATCTCGTGCTAAGTCACGCCCACGACCACAAAGAGGTCCTAGAGCGACTTATGTGTGTCATTATTGCGGACTTCAAGGGCATACACGACCAAATTGCCAAAAGCTGAGAGCAAAGAACAGTGCAACTCCTCAAAGGTCAGGAGGACCTAGAAATGATAGAAGAATTTGGGCAGGTGATCAATCTAGAGATCAGAATGGTGATCCCGGAATGATGAACGTGATGAAGATGATTGGTGCATTCACCAACTGCTTGGAAAGCTTCTCACGAAGGTTTGAAAGCCCTAACTCCCGTACCCAATCCTATAAGGAAATCACCCCAAACGCAAGTGACGTGTGGGTGAAAAAGGGTACTCATGCATAAGCATTAGAACATGTCCATGCATTAATACTTCCTATGCTTTGTGACAATGTTTGTTTGTTTTACTTGCTGTTTTTGCTATTGGCTGTTTGCTTGTCTTCTTGTGTATATTTTTTATTTTTGTCTTATCAATCTTTTTGCTTCTTGTGTCAAAAATCCAAAAATCACATAAAAATTAGAAAATCAAAACGCTTGATTGACTTTGTTGAGTTTTTGTCTCAAAACTTGTTTTGCCTTGTACCTTTATGCTAATGGATTTGTGCATTTTCGAGCATTGCTTGTTTTCATGCACTCATATCACTGTGGGAAAAATCTTGAAATCTATGTGATTGTTGTAAATAGATCTTCAAACTTGTCATGAATGATTAGTGAATGGTTATGTTGATCTTGAGACATGCATAGACTTGTGTCTATATATCTTCCCACTATTTATTTTTGTTTTGCTAAAAAGAGCTCATCTCCAAATGAAAAGAGATATTGAGCTGCAAAAGCCTGTCGCACATTCTAGTATTTGACTAGGAAAAAGGGTAAGCGACCTTATATTAAAGTGAATGTTTATTCAAAAAGCCAAAGGCTTATTCATTAAAGTGAAATATCAAATATCACTCTCACAATGAGAGGTGATTGACTCAAAAGATCAAAAAGATCAAATGTTGATTAAAAGTGGAGTCAAATGTAAAGCTTAAGTCATGTTATCAAGTTTTGTGAGAGGTCATATATACATACTTCTATAATTGAGATGGGTCACATGATCTAGTGCTAATTGTGTATGTCTTGGTTGAATTGATCATTGAAGCTTCACATTAGACTAAGGACTATCTCATTGTTGATATCCACACACAACACACAAGTTTATGTTCAATAAATGCCATATTCATTTGTGTGATTGTACTTGATAAAATGTGTTTTCACATGCTCAATCTTTGTTAAATCAAGCACAAAAAGATTTTTGAGTGTTTTAGGTGTTTTTGGAAAGTATTTTGTTTGAAAAATCTGAAAATTTCAAAAATCCAGTTTTGCCCTGTTTTGGCGGCTTAGTCGCAGGTATGTCAAGTCGCGAGCCTCAGTCGCATCTTCGCGGGTCATTTTTGGCGACTTGTTCGCGAGTGGAAGGTCCAGTCGCGAGGTACACTCAGAGATTTTCGTGGCTCAGCTCGCGACTCACTCGCGGGTAGATCTTCCAGTCGCGAAAAACACTTAGAAGAATTTTTCAAATTTTTGTCCTTAAGTGTTTTGGCGGCTTGAACTGGCGACTGTGTGGCGACTTAATCAAGTCGCGAAAATCGCGTGTTTGGCAGAAACAGGAGCAGTTTTTAAATCTTTTTCAGTTTTTCCTCGAACTTTTTGTGACTGTTCATCTTCTCTCTAAACTTTCTCCCTCTCAAACACTCCGTGCTCCCATCTCCAATCTCCATTGTTGCATTCTTTCAGCTCAAAATCTTCAAGTCTCAGGTATGGGTTTTCATTTTTGAACTCATTTCTACTTGATTTTGTGTTTTTCCCTTTGATCTTTCGCATATGTTCATGATTTAGAAATGGGTTTGTGTTTTGGCCATTGTTCTTTGTTCATGCTTAGCTTGCGGATGTTGTTGCTAAAGTTTGTGTTGATCTTGGTTGTTTCCTTTCTGGTCTTCATCCTGTGCTTAGCTTAATGTGTCTTTTCTTTTATCTGAACTTAAGCTGTTGAATTGTTTCAAATTGTTCCGTTTGAGGTTGTGAGTTTTTACAGTGATGAATGTGCATGCTCTATTGTGTAAATCCATTGGGTGCATCTGTTAGTTTCACAATGCTGTGTATGAGCCTTATCATTTTCCATTATCTGTCTCATAGTCATATATCTGCATTTAGGATAGTTTCTACATCTGATGATTTTATATGTGTTTCCTATCTTAGGCTTGTTTATCCATGTGCTTTTTCTAAGTAGCTTATGATTTAAGTGTTCTAAGTTCATTTGTTTGGCTGAAATCTCTTTGTTAAACTACATGGTACTGACTAGTTCTGCACATATATTGCTCTATACTGTTGTGGCCTCTTCTGATTGTTCACAGATGGCTCCCTCACCTCCTAAGAAGAAAACTCCTGCAAAGAAGGCTGACAAAAGATTGAAAATGGATCCTAAACTGTTTAGGTCAGTTCATCACTTTGAGATATACAAGGATAACTTCTTGAAAGCAGGAATTATTCAAGAAAGATTTGTAAATTTGGAGGACTTGAGACAAACCTTTATCCCCAGCTGTTTTGAAGGAAGAGGATGGGAAAAGCTTCTGAGTGATTTCCCTGTAGTGTGTGAACCCCTGATTAGGGATTTTACTCAAATGCTGTGATAAAGGAGAATGAGTTAAGTTGCTGGGTTAGAGGTAAGGAATTCATTTTGGATGCACATGTCATAGATGATGCATTAGGCCTTGAAGGATTAGAAGATGAGGAATTTATCAACTACAAGGATAGGAGTGTTTCTATTCAAACAGTTCAACAAAGGATAGGTGGGCAGAGAAAAGGGAAATGTTTGAATACCACTGCCTTTCTAGTGGACATGAGGTGTCTAACAATCATCATGATGTTTAATCTCTATCCCATTAAGAAGTTGACTACAATCAATTGTGCTAGAGCAATCTTTCTGATGGATCTCAAAGAAAAGAATTTCATAGACATAAGTTCCCACATATATGACACCATTGTGGATGAGACAAGAACAACCTCTAGGCCAAAATTGATCTTTCCCAGTTTGCTGATGAGGATTTTTAGAAGGAAGGGTGTTCCAATCCCTCAAGACATCAGTCCCATGTCCACACCTTCTGCAATTAACAAGCTTACCTGCAAAAGGATAAGTGTTAGGCTTCCAGGAGAAGAAGATGAAGGTGATGAAGGAGAAGGTGTCCCAATGGATACTGAAGCAGAGGCAGCAGGGCATGCATCAACCTCAACACCCAGGAGGAGTGGCAAAAGACCCAAAGCATCAACTTCTTCAGATACACCTCCAGATGCTTTCCAAATCATTCTGGAAAGACTTGATGGGATCAGAGAAATCCAGACTGAGCACTCTGAGAGGATGAGAGCCATGCAGGACCAGATTGATGTTTTGTCTGCAAAACTTGACAGCTTCACCACTCAGCCTGCACAGTGACCCTTTGGCCATTCCTGTCAAAAAGGGGGAGATGTTTCTGTTGATAATGACATTGATGATTGAGAAGCAGAAAAGCAGCTCTTAAGGGGGAGTAATGTGTTGAGTAATGTGTTGAGGGGGAGTTGTCAAATTCAAAGACTTTGTTTATATATGTTTATATTTTGAGTACTCTTAGTGTTTTTATGGGTTTGATACACTGTGTTTTTGGTGTATAGTTGTTTCTAACTCTTAACATATACTCTTGGTTTAAACTTTAATATATTTTGATGATGTTATTCAGGATGTTTTGTGTTTGTACCCATGTGCTTTTGTAAGCTTTTAGGGTTTATGTTTTATGCATAGTTTGTAGGCTTTATGGTATGTACCTTGCTTAATGCAGCCTTTATGCTATGTTGAAATCAGTACTTTAATCTAAATGTTCTGCATTTTGGTTTATGTACTGTCACTCTTGTGCCCTTGTAGGATTGTTCCTAGATGCATATACCTTGTGTGTTATGCATTGGTTGAGTGTTGAACATACAAGTGTCTTGCCTTGTGATTGTTAACTTGTATGTCCTTGTGTTCATTCCAAGTGTGAATGAGCACTGTGATCACTACCTTGTGGTGTTCACTTGGTTGATCAAGCCATGGTTTGTTTCTTAACTCCATCTTTGCTTGATCACATATTGCCTGTTTCATATGCATTTTATAATTTTCTGCTTACAATGATCATGGTGTATTGTTGTGTTTCAGGAGTATTATGTTCATATGATTCAAGTGCTTCACAGCTTCTAGAGTTAGGTGTGAGTAAGTTTTGTTCAACTGTTCCCAACTCACATGTTAAGTCTAGAGTCTGTTTTAGGGTTTTGTCACAGAATAGCCAAAGGGGGAGATTGTAAGGATGAATTTATTCAACCATCTAATTGGCTTTATTCCCTGCCAAATTTGCTTGTAATTCAGCATTTAGTAACCCTGTATTTAGGTGGGTTTGATGTAAGGGTAGTGAGTGAGATAGAGTGAAGATTGCTCAAGAGTGTGCAAGAAAACAGAGACTCGCGGCTGGGACTCGCGGGTGACTCGCGGTTGCAAGCCGCCAGACGCAGCACACGTGCCAAGCATGCTGGAAGATGAACAGTCATGCTAGCTGGAGCACTACAGGACAAAACAGGACAACTGGCCATACAGTTAACTCGCGACTGGATCTCGCGACTTGGTCAAGCCGCGAGCCACCCCTGTTTTGTAAAACCTGACGTTTCACATTCCTCTCCCACTCTAGTATAAATACCCCTTTTACCCACGATTGAAAGAGAGCTTCCAGAGAGAATTTTGAGAGAGAAACCCTAAAGAAAAACAAGATTGATTCACCCACAATCTATACCTTAGAGTCTCTCCAAATCTCCATTGTCAAATCCTTGAGAGGTATTATACCAAACCTGGTTCTCACCATCATCATCACTGTGAGACAGTTGTTTGGATTTCTGGGAAGCAGTTAGGAAGGAACCAATCTTCATTGGTTGATGCTACGGTCTAGTACCGGAATCCGGGAAGCTAGAAAAGAAAAAGGTTCGGCGCAACCTCGTTGGAGCAAGAAGCTTGGAGGGCTTAGGTGCACTGGGTAGATTAGGCTTGGAGGGTCTATTGCTGTCCATGTATCCCAACTGTATTTTCTAGTGGATTGTTTACCGCTTGGAGGGCGGCGGAGAGGTTTTACGCCGAGGGTTTCGGTTTCCTCTTCAATAACACATCGCGTGTTGTCTTTGTGTTTGCACCTTCCTTCCTCTCTATCTTTGCCTTTTCATTATCTGCTGTGGATTTTAATTTGTTATGGCTTAGATAGTATTTAATCAATTTCATATTATAGCATATGTTAAGTTTATGCACACTAGTTGTTTGACATATTGCTTGAATTGGTTAAGTTGTATTTTGGGGGTCTAAACGTTCAAAGGTGTTTTTACACGTTTTTGAACTTTCACATACATCCCTGCTTGACTGCACAACCGGACTCGTAGCCAATTGATCCTATGTATGCCGATACTCCTTTAGGAATTCTGCAGTTCTCTTATTCAGGTAGTTTGGATCATGAAATTTTCTCCCATGCAACAGTCTATTTCGCTGGTTCTAGATGATCCAAGACTGGACCAAGAACAGTTCAACCTTCTCCAATGCAAGCTGATCCAGTAAATACTCCATAAGCTGAATCATATGGACCTGTCCATGCAAGCATTTCTATAATTTTATTATGCTCCTAACCTATACGTCCTGAGCAGCATCACTGTCCCACAAGGCATGTACAACCATTTCTGGAAATCTGGTGCAATTCGGGCAAACATTCTCATGAATAATTCATCGCTTGGCTAGGTTCATCCATGTTGGCAAAATCTCATGACATGCTCTCCATCTAAAGAACTTGATCTTGTTTGGAAGACAGAGCTTCCATAAAGCTGCTCATACTTTTTTTCCAGCATATCCACTTGAATTTTCAGTCCAATCTTCCCCCCTCAATATCGTTCTAGCTACCTTATATACGGATTTAATGGTGAACAGCCCGTTTTTATTGTGGAGCCAAACTATGGAATCTGGCACATATCTATGGCTTAATGAGATTCTACAAATTGCTTCAGCATTCTCTCTTTGAAACATGTACATAATAAAATCTCTCTGCCACCAATGCAACTCTGGATCAGTAAGATTTGAAACCAACAAATCCTCTATATCGTCATTGGCCAAATAGAGAACTTTATTTGTTGGATCAAGTGAGCTGTATTATAAATAAATATTCTTTACATTTGACTAAAGAATATGAGATATTGCTAAGAGTCTTATAACTATATTGACACCTATTAGTTACATTCAATATTTAAATTCTCCACCACCAACTATTAAATTATAAAAATAAAAAATAAATAAAAATAAAGTTAGATATTGATGTATTAGGCAAAAATACACTTTTAGTCCTTATATTTTGAGCATATTCTCATTTTGATCTCTAATTTGATTTTGCACTTATTTCAGTCCCTAAAAATGCCGTCATCCCGCTAACAGAAGTGTCCCTGCCGTCAACCACATGGAGTGCCCAGTTGGCAGGCTTTGCAATTAAAAAAATAAAAAGTTGATCCTACGTGTCTTCAGCCCCACATCCTCGTCAGCAAAATATGACATGTCAGAAAACAAAATAAAAACAAAATTATGAACTTATAATTTTAAAAATAATTAATTAATTAAAATTTCTTTTTCATGTCATTAGTTTTTTTGCAAGAACATGTTCTTGTTCATGTTTTTGTGTTCTTCCTCGTTGCTGTTCAAGTTCTTCATGTTCTTTCCTAAGAACCAGTTTGGTTACCCGAAAAATTAAAAAATAAATCATGATTTGATTTTCTTTACTTGCATTTTCTTAGCAACCAACCTACAAAAACAGATAAATCTCAAAAAAGCTCATACATCTAAGGCTCCGCTTGGGAGGAGGGAATGGAACGGAATGGAAATGAATAAAAAGAATAATTTTATAATATTCTTCCCTTCTCTTGTTTGGGAGTTTTAATGGAGAAAATGGAAAATCCATTCCCTTGTTTGGGAGTTTAAGTGAGAGGGAATGGAATGGGTAGGAGGGAACACTTATTCCTCTCTATTCCCTTAAAACCTCAAATTTTCATTACCCCCAAAATTGGGAGGATTGGGAGGGAATAGAATTAGATTTAATGATTTTTTTACTAAAACTCCCAAAATACCTCTATATATTCAATCCTTTATTTTAAAATAGGGGTCTTATAGTAATATTGTTATAAAATGATTCCATTCCATTCTCTCCATGTTGCTCCCAAACAGGATTACTTATATTCCATTCATTTCCATTCCTTTCTATTCCTTTATTTTAAAACATCCAATCAATGTTACTTAATTCCATTCCATTCCATTCCTTTCTCTTACTTAAATACTTTACATTCCCTTATGACCATCTCATTCCATTCCATTCCATTCCCTTATGAACTCCCAAGCGGAGCCTTAAAGAACAAACCAAGAACCCAAAAACACAAAATACCCAAGAACTCAAAAATCCCATAAATCTCAAAGAATAAACCCAGCCAACCACTAGTAGATCAGACCACCATCAACCAGCAACAAATCAGACCCCTACAACAAATCAAAAGTGCAAAAAAACTCAACCAATCACCATAAACTACATCAACAACAAACCCAACCGACCACCGTGACCCACACCAACAGAAACCCCAATCGACCCATCTTGAATCACCCAAGCCTCCTTTCCTGAATCACCCCAAGCCGTCGATTTATGTTTCACAACACCCTCCAACAACTGATCGCAATCCATGAATCCAAAACCACCATGGATCTAGGGTTTCACAACAACACACAACACCCACCAACATTCGATACATAACCCACAAATCCAAACTGACCCACCCCCCAAACCAATCCCGCCGCCTTCACTAATCCATAAAAGCTCAATGGTCAAGCTTGAGAATCCGATTTAGACCAAGTTCCATGGTCGAGCTTGAGAAGCTGAGTTAGACCAAGCCATCATCTAAGGTGTTGGTTGTCGTGGAGAAGCTCAAGGTTGTCATCACCCTTGCCAAGAGAGTGAGATCAAGAGGTAGGGATAGAGGTTTAGAGAGATTTAATAGAGACCGTGGAATAGTTTAGAGAGAGAAGAAGAGTTTTTTTTTTTTAGATAAGAGGAGAAGAGAAATTGATATAAGATTTGGGGAAGATGCTTAAGGCTAAATTGGTATTTTTGGTTTAAATTAAAATTAAGAAAATAAATTTTTAATTTTTTTATAATTAAAATGCTAACATGGCATTCAAAAATTCCAAATAAATTCTATAATTATATTATTTTATTAATCACGTCAACATTTACAGCACTAGGCACTCCATGTGCCACATTAGCAACTTTTTCTGTTAGTAGGTTGACGGTAGGAACCAAAATGGATGTAATTTTTCATTTTTAGGGATTAAAGTAGGCACAAAATCAAATTAGAGACCAAAATGAGAATACGCCCAAAATGTAGGGACCAAAAATTTGTTTTTGCCGATGTACTATTAGTCAAGTCATATATACCAATACTATTTGTATTTTTTTTTTTTTTTGAAAACGGACCATTCATTCATTCAATCAAAGAGAAATGGCATCCTGATCATAGCTAATGGAGGTAAGTCTTCCATCCAATACATATCATCTGAAATAGTTCTAGCATGTTGTGCAAGCACATGAGCGACCTTATTACCTCGTCTTCTCGTGCTGCAAATATTCACTCAGTACAGGCCAGAAATCATTTGCTAAATATCACCCACCACATTCCCTATCAATGACTGATCAGCCTTCAAAGAGGAAATAGCATGCATGACATTAGTGTTACCCCCTTCAATTACAAGCTCTGAAAACCCAGCATTCATCGCAAATTCAATCGCTTTTTGGCATGCAAGCATCTCTGCTTCCTCACTGCATTGCACCGCTAGACCCTTGGCAAACATGGATGCCATTACCTCCCCTCTGTCATTCCTAATCACTGCCCCAAATCCAGACCTGTCCAAACCCGTGAACAATACTATTTGTATTTTGATTAATATTACTATTACAAAAAATTTAAATACATGTCATGTAGCATTATTCAGTCAAATGCATACGTATCACAAAAGAAACATTCATATTATTTATTTTGTGTATATTATATTATATCAGTAATTGGAATTACTTCGTTATTTTTAAATTTCGGATCTAACATGTACAAAGATAGTCAATCATTTTTAGGCCAATGGCACGTCTACTCATTTTAAGTATAAAGTCATGACTAATGTTGAAGTTTATAATACTTTTGGTATGTGAATAATTTTTTTTTTTTCCCCTTCAAAAAAAGAAAAGAAAGGAAGCGTACAAAGATTAAGATGATAAACTATAGGTAAGCGATGACTAGAACTAGAAGTCAAGAAATGATGAGCTCAACCTTCTACACATCTAAAATCATATCTACTTTGAACTAACAATGTTGTCAATGGAGTTGTTGTGCCCTGTGAAAATGAGTCAGATGGTGCTTGCAAATGTATTGTTAAGTTAAGGGGTCTTTTTCTGGCCGATATTCTTGCTATTTGCAGATACCAGAAGTGATGCAAGACTAATTTGTTGGAGCATGGGATAAACTGACTTAATTACAATTGCTAATTTGTTTTATTAGGCCGCTAATGATAATTAATGAATGTGACAAATGTAACTCGCTTACCTTTAATATGAATGACACACTCATTGATTACAAAGCAAAAAAAGCTTAAAATTCATTTGAGCTCTGATTGCTTCTGTACTTACTGACCTCTGAATGTATCCAGGTGCTTGGGCTGAATACAAAGATGGGATATAGGCATGAAAAAGAAAACAATAAATCAGATAAATTTTACTTAGTTGGGTGCTTCTTGACTAATTTATTCCATTTGTTGTCTATCTTAACTAAACTTTAAACATTTATACGGCAGACAGCGAGAGAGTTTCCTAGCCAGCAGGTTTTGACAAATGAGTCCCTAAAAAGTTTTTTTTTTATTATTATTTTTTATTTATTTATTTTTTTCTTCAGAAGATTCCCTAATAAGATTAAATATTATTCGTGAAAAGCATGATTCATTGTGAGGAATTGTTAGTTAGCAAATTAATGATATTTGGGACAAGTTTTTTTGTTCGTAAATTATAAAAAATAATAATAATATATTAAATTACCGATTGTTCTCAAAGTTTAAGCTATTGGATTACTGGAATATTGTAAATTTAATCATATAGCCACACAAAAACTTTTGGAACAATCGGTAATTAAACATGGTATCAAAGAAAGAGGTCTTAAATTCGGACCTTGTCTTAAAATTGTGTAGTTAAATGATTAATTTATCATATCCCAATAACTTAAATTTTTGGAACAATAGGTAATTTAACATAACAATCATTTTTAGTGCTTAGAATTTTTGAAAATGCAACAATTTGGTTCTTAATGTGCTTCCCTCCCCCCCCCCCCCCCACCCGTGGCAGCCAACCCTCTTTGTTATCTCTCTCTCAAATTTTTTCACATATTCTCGCTCCACCCATAGTGTAAATTCTCCCCAAGCCACCACGACCAATCCTACTCATTCTAACAACACTTTTTGCTTTCCCTAACCCCTAAATTATTCAAGAAGACCACCTTTAAAATCCACAAACTCATCACCACCAAGACCATTAGGACCTATAGAACTCATTTGAGTAAATCCAAGTCCAATATGATTTAGATTTAGGGATGGCCATAGGGTGGCTTAACCAAAACCTGACTTGGACCTGAAACTTGATCCTTAAACCTCGCCTGCAATGGCTATGATACCATGTTAGAAATATTGAATAACTATATTGTATTTCTCAAGTAATAAATTGTACAAGAGTACCTTCATATACAAGGCATACTAGTGTACTATAAGACATATAAGTGTAGTATAAGCTGTACAAGTATGTGTGTTATGCAAGGCTTAACATGCTACATTACCAAAAAATAACCAAAAAACAAAACAAAACAAAACAAAAAACATAATGGGCCTACATTCCATCAACCATGTAAGCTAACACATTAGAATCATTAGAATAGAGTGGCCCAATTATTGGATTTTTTTTTTTTTTTTTTAAAAAAAATTAAGGACAAAAAATGACCATATTAAATTTTAGTGGCTAAAATAAAATCAAGCCCAATTTTTAGGGATCAAATATAAAATTTTCTCTTTTATTTATTTATATATATATCTTTATTACTAACAATATTATTAAATTATGGATTCTAATTAATTTTTTTTATATAAAGATTCTAATTAACTTAATCGATATAATTAGTTGTCAACATCAAATAAGGGATATGAGTTCAAAACTTAAATTCAACCTTAAAAATATAAATAAATAACCCATCATGGAAGTGCTGTTTGATGAATTATGTGATACATAAATTATGCAATGGTTTTTTCGGGCATCCTAAGAAAATCAGGGAATTCATTTTTACTTTTTAGCAAAAGTAAACAAATAAAATATGTCATTTCAAACGACCAATGAAAAGGGAAATGTTTGGTGCACATTTTTTAATGCACATATAGTACACACTCTCCAAAAATAAGGAAAATCGTGATTTCAGGTCACAATTTTGAATTTCAAAATTGTAACTTGAAGTCAGAGCTTGCCATGTTTTTAGAGATTGGGTGTATTATATCTGCAAGTATGTGTAATAGATATTACTCTTTCAAATAAAGCCATTACGAAACCTAGAATATATCTGAGGCAGTCTAGTTGGTAAACTTAATCATATATTTGCTCCGAATCTCACTTTTATGGCCAGTTTAGATGGAGGGCCCCCCTCCCTCCCCCTCCATCCAAATTGGCCATAAGCCAGAGCATGGTTAGAATTTATCTTTCTGCCACGAAAAGAATCCACCGAATGTTGATGCATGGGATGGTAAACTTATTGGATTTTCTGCATTGTTTACCATAATACCATCTTCAAAAAATTTTAATTGATTATTTAGTTTAGGCCACATGCTTACATGCTTATTTTAGTATTTGCATGAATAAGAGACAAAGTTTTGCAATCAACAAAGCCGCCAAGAAGAAAAGAATCATGATCTAAGTACACAATCAAACAAGGTTTGAATGTTACATTGCCGACAGTTGCTACGACTTTATTAGTCATTAGTCGGCTATCAACTCCTTGTATCATGGATCAATCATTGGCTTCATGCCACATCTTGTAAGGTTGAATTTGATCAACCATTTTGTTGGCTTTATTCCGTGTCAATTTGCTTGTAATTCAGCATTTAGAAACCCTGTATTTAGATGAGAATCATGTAAAGGTAGTGTGTGAGAGAGTGTGAAGAAAAGCTCAAGAGTGTGCACTCCAGCAGGGCCTCGCGACTGGCGAGTAACCAAAAGTAGCACACGTGTGAAGCATGCATGGGAGCTGAAGAGTCACACCAGCTGTAGCACTACAGGACAAAACTTCCAGTCTGGCTAGGCAGTTAGCATGCGACTCATTCCAGTCACAAGCCCGAGTTGCCAAACAGCTCTGTTTGTTACAAACCTGACCTTTCACATTCCAAACACACACCAGTATAAATACCCTTATACCTACTTATTGTAGAGAGCTTCTAGAGAGAATTTTGAGTGAGAAACCCTAGAAAAAAACAAGATTGACTCATTCACAATCTTTATACTTTGATTCTCCAAATTCCTCTACTCTCACCCTCTCCATTGTTACATCCTTGAAAGGTACATTAGTCAAATCCTTATCTCACCATACCCATATCTATGAGAAGCTTATTTGGTGCTTGGGAAGCAGTTAGGAAGGGACCAATTGATATTGGTTGATGCAATGGGCTAATTGCGGGATTTGGTAAGCTAGAGAAGACAAAGGTTTGGCGTAACCTCATTGGAGCAATAAGTTTGGAAGGCTTAGGTACACTGGGTAGATTAGGCTTGGAGGGTCTTCTGCTATTCATGTATCCCAACTTTATTCTCTAGTAGATTATTGACCTCTTGGAAGGCGGCGAAGAGGTTTTACGCCAAGGACTTCGGTTTCCTCTTCGATAATACATCACTATGTTGTCTTTGTGTTTGCATCTCTCTTCCCTTAATCTTTGCCATTTAATTACTGCTGTGGTTGTGATTATTTTTGGTTTAGATTGTTTTATCAATTCTATTTTAGCTTATTTTTCATATTCCGCACATACATTGTTTGATAATACGCTTGAATTGGTAATTTGTAATTTGAGGGTCTAAACGTTCATAAGTGTTTTACACACTATTTGAACACTCACATATGTCAACCTTGGTTGGCCCCTTAATAAATAATGAGGGGTACTAAGGGCACAACATTTTTCACAATTACATTTAGGTGGAAAACTGTTACTTGTTCCCGTTTATGACCATTATTAACATCATTTTATTTTTCAATACTATTAACAATTTTACAATAAAGTTTAGATTGCAAGTTGTTAAGAAGCCTTAGGTACTTTGGTTGCAAGATGGCTACAAACTCCAGTGGTTTTTTTCTTTCAAATCTTACCATTAGGAGAGTCCTAGGTTATGTAAATTCATATTAATTTATAAAATTTCACATTTGAGTGTTCATCTACTATAGGTTTGTCTAGTTCCTTCTCACCTGCTCCTCAATTTTGTTTCTATATATATGGATCCTTAACTTAATGACCTGAATGTACCAGTAAACCTTTTTCCATTCTCTCCCATGAATGCAATGGAAAATGAGAAATTTTGATACACCTTCAGCCCCATTTACAATGACAAAGTCCTTGCTTGTAGCTTGGAAAACTCATTTTCCTTCGAGACAAGAGATTCATTCTCCCCAAACTCCATCCCAGACAGAATTCCTGACTATGAGTGCATGGAAAGATTCCTCCTAATAGAGAGTGAAGTGGGTCTTGAAATTGTTGATTCCATTTGTCAGGATGCTGCAATGGAAGAAATTGTTGTAGAAAGTGAAGTGGGCAGTGAAAATATTCGAGAAACACAAGAAACTTTGGGGGTGTTGATAGAAGGGAATTCCAATTTGAAGGTAGTTCAAGAAAAGTTGATGGAAGATAGCAACTTAACCGGCTTATTATTGATGGGAGCTGAATCTGTAGAAGCACAAAACTGGCCTCTTGCTTCAACCATAATCGCAAAGATCAACAACCTCCTTTTCGTTTGAGAAAAGAGAGGCAACAACATTTTTGACAGGTTGGCTAGGTTCTTCACTCAAGGCCTACATTACAAGACTATTGACACTCTTGTAATGCAGCATGAACCTCTTTCTAGACAATCAAGCTCCATTTCTACCATTCAAATGCTCCAAGAACTTTCCCCTTATTTGAAATTTGCGCATTTTATGGCCAACCAAGCAATCCTTGAAGCCACACAAGGTGATTTAGACACTACAACAAAATATATTTTTAGTGACAAAAATATTTGTCACTAAAAGTCCAGTTTTTTGTCGCTAAGGACTTTTAGCAACGAAATCTACTAATTAGCGAGGAAAATTATTTTGTCTCTAAAACCCCATCACTAAAAGTCTTGGTGATGAAAAATTTCTTCAATAAAGTCCAATTATTATTTTTTTTTTTTTTTAACTTTTAGCGACGAAAATGTTTCGTCGCTAAAAACACTATTCAGGGACGAAAATATTTCATTGCCAAAAACACTTTAGTTTATTAAAAAATATTTAGTGACGAAAATTTTCGTCACTAAAACTATTTCCGGGTACATATAGTGACGAAAAAGTTCGTCACTAAAACTATTTTTAAGAAAATTCGGGCATATATAGTGACGAAAATTTTCGTCACTAAAACTATTTCTTACAAAATTCTGCTACATTTAGCGACGAAATATTTCGTCACTAAAACAATTTTTTGTTGCTATATTTGGTGACGGAAAATATCGTCGCTAAAACTTATTTTCTGTTTTTATTTTTTTTCATGGCTTTGATATTAACTTGTAACCTATCATTACATTTGTAGGGGCAAAGGCCCAAGATCATACAATGGGCCTTGGGTCTCGTATGGAAAATTCGACCACGTTCGAGGAGAAGGCGTGGCTGCCAAAAGGGCTCCCGGCCCAATCCTTGTGGGCCTGAAGATGTTTAAAAGGCGGTCCGAGGAGAAATGTCTCCTCGGACGTACCAAATATGGCTCAAACATGCACTCTGCTTGCTAGAAGGATCCACCCCAACGAGCATTAGTAACAAGGATGAGTCTCACGAGACCGTAAGAAGGAAGAAAGCGTAGGATGCCAAGGGTGAGGCTACAACTGCCACATTAAATGCATGACAGCTACTTTTCTGGCCGCATTAATCTGGAGAGGACTTGTGAATAGTGTTGTCTTGACCACCACAACTCACAGAAAGATGGGGGGGATGTCCGATGGGACAAGCACTCAAGTGAAGGTCCAGATGATCAACAAGTGTAAGGCTCTAATGACTTCAAGAGGGCTATATAAGAGAGGGGAGTCCCCATGAAGGGGGGGACGGAGAAAAAAGGAACTTAGAATAGAAGAACAGTGTTAGAACCATAGCCTTTGAGCAGGGACCGATATACATCCTCGATGTCTCCTCGAACTGAATATCTAATGGACATGAAGGGGATTTTCTTACTTTCAATTGTTGCATGGCCCAATTTTAGCTAGTATACACTTCGTTAAGGCCTAGTTCTGTAGCTCACTCTCTATAAATTCATTGTTTCGGGCTCCTTGGGTCAAAACCTCATACCTGTTGGGCCTGGGCCTTGAATTGTGACCCTACAACATTATTAAAACCTCACATTTGAATAAAACATTTATTTCAACAACACATTTATAACAAAACGATCCATACATTCCACAAGTAAAAAATAAAACAAGTATCCAATTCAAACTCCTTCCATACAAAAACTGTTTGCAACACATACAATAACACAAAATGTTTTATAACAATACAAAAAGTGTAGCATAATAAAATTAGGACCAACAGAAGATAGTAAAAGTAAATGCCCTAAAAGCCATCAATAAGAAATCTGCACAAATATAAAAACAATACTACATTAAAATCATAAAATAAAAACAATAACTATATTATAAGAAACATTTCTAACAATGCATTAAGAGTAGCCACACCAATGAATTAAAATCACAACTCCTAATGTATAAGTTGTAGAAAGCAAATATAGATTCTCAAATGTAATATAATACAATTAGTTTCAAATAATGCATTAAAAAAAGTAGTTACACCATGTAGTGCAGGTCAATTGCTAAAATGTATTTAGCCTGCAAAAGAAAAGTTTAATTTATAAAAATTAGGCAACTTTCCCTCAAGGGTTTAGAAATTAAAATATGAATATGCCTCACTGCAAGTGAAAGAGGAACTTAAAAATACAAGATCCAACACTGGCAAATTTATACCTAATTAATATATATGAGGACCAAAGATATAAGGCCCAACCATTAATTTGAAAATATGATGAATTGGATTTTGCAACTGAATGGTAGACAGTATCACAAAAAAAATTATGAAACCAAACATTGCCAATGCTCAGGTAGAAAAGCAAGTATACCATTACAGTAAAAAGTACTTTCATATGACAATATAATAATAAGCACTCCAATAACTGCAATATAATTCCTACTGTTGTATGTTTCTTTCCTTACCTTTTCTAAGCAATCAATCAAAGTATAAATCAAATTAAAATTCCTTTTTTCTTTCATTTACTTTCTTAAGCAATCAATTATGCTAACATAATGAAATCAATCAAACATAATAGTGATAATAATAGCCAATGTAAGAAATGGAATCAATCACGGATCTAAACTAATAGCACAGCCATTCATCTTTTCCTTTTCTCTAAGCCTCCTAAAGCTTGAAATTTTCTCTACCACCAATTTAGTTTCCAAGAAATCATAGTAAAAGATATGAACTTTGAAAGCTCGAAAATGTGTTAAAAACACAAGAGCTGTTTAGACCCCCAAATTAAAGTTACGGTTTGATAGATTTTACACTAACTTAGTTCTAAGTACGGAATTGTGTAAATGTGAGTGGATAAACAAACAAGCTGCTCTAATCCATAATCAAGACAACACAGTAGTAAAATGGAATGTAAAAGAGTAGGGAAGAGAGATGCAACACAAGATAACACGCCGATATGTTATCGAAGAGGAAACCGAAGAACTCGGCGAAAAACCTCTCCACCACCCTCCAAGCAGTAATCGATCCACTAGACAATCAGTTGGGATACATGGGTTAGCAAGAGACCCTCCAAGTCTAATCTACCTGCTATACCTAAGCCCTCCAAGCTCCTACTGCAACAAGGCTTCTCGGAACCGTGTCTTGTCTAGCTCTCTGGATCCCGCAACAAGCTCCATGTTGCATCCGCCAACCTTGGCATCTTCCAATGCTTCCCAGCAACACCAAAAAGACTCACTACACTCTGAAAAGGTGTGAATTATGTTTGGGTACAAATCTCCTCTCAAGGTATGATAATGGGAAAGGGGAGGAGAAGAGGCTACAATGATTTTTCACTAAGGATGAGTAGCTCTCTCTCAAAAAGATGGGTGCGTGTTGTAGAAAACCTATCTTGGGTTTTTCTCTCTGAATGGCCTCTTTTACATTTGTGGGTAATGAGGGTATATATAGCATGGGTAAAGGGTAAGCATGTCACACTTAAAAAACCTTCAGGCAGAAAGTTTCGCGACTATCTCACGGGAAGGCCTTACCCACGAGACACTCGCGAAAACAACAGCCTGACACGACTCTTCAGCTTCCAGACATGTGCTCCTCACGTGGCTCTTTCGTGGGTTAGCTTCTCGCGAGCTTCTCGTGAAATCCACTGATTCTTGACTAACTTGATACTAAACCCAATACAATAAAATCCCACAAAATACAATGAATAAAATTAAAGCAATTACAACACTTTTTGTCATGAAATAAAGTCAACATAAAGCATAGTTGTAAATCACAACTTTATAATCTCCCCCTTTGGCTATTCCATGACAAAACACCATATAACATACTCTAGACTTAAACGTGAGTTTGGGAACAATGGCAAAACTCACTCACACCTAAATCTAAAACCTGTGTAGCACTTGGAACATATATACCTGTAACCTGAAACACTTGCACAAAACACATTAGACTCTCAAGGTAAATCAAGTGATAAAAGGACAAGTATAATGTAACAAATAAATTGCGATCAAGTAAATATGATGTGAAACATGTGAGAAACTTGATCACAAACCAAAACAGTTATATGAAAATGACCATAATGTTCATCTGAACATGCAATCAATAAAGCACAATAGCATAAGGATAAATCCATGTCCAACACATAAGCACGATGCGATGAGAACAACAAAGCATAGATACTGAATGTAACTCAAAGCATCATAAAGCAACGAGAAAACAAGCATAAAGTAAAACAAAACAAAACAAGGTTTTCTCATAAAAGAATGTCTTCTCCTCCTTGGTATATGCATTTCCCCTATGGTTTTCTCCCCCTATGAATGTGCACGAGGTAGAATTACTCCTCCTAAGAATGTGCACGAGTCATATAGAAATGACGATACAAACATATATACTCTCTCCCTTTTTGTCACGAATAAACAAAACAAACAAGAGAAAGGAGGGAAAGAAAAAGAAGATATGAGCAAGGGTTTGATGCATGAGGGGTGCAAGATGAATGAGAAAATGAAGCTCAAATGGAAAAAAGACATCTTAAAACATGCTACAAAGCATAAAGTAAACATGACATGCTAAGGATAATGGAACATGATGTAAAACTAGGCATGACATAGACACAAGAACATGTTATGTGTGCTAAAAGGTCTAAAAAGACTTAACTAGCATGAGTGAAGTGCAAAACATGTTAAGTGTTAGAGTGTGTGCAACAAGGTGCATCTAGTGTGCATGTGAGATGCATGACCAGTGCATGAATAAGCACTCACAGGGAAAAGTGTATAAAACACACCACCAATGATCAAAACATGAATAATTATGGTAATCCCCAAAATTTGGTACTCATTGGAGCCAGAACAACGAGAAAATGCCAATTGGGCATTTTATCGAACACTTAGAGTGCACACACTACACATGTATGTTAAACAATGCATGAACATATGAAAATCTTGTCTAAATACATGTTATTTTTCCCATAAGGGGCCAACATCCAAAATAAATCATCATTTAAAACAAAACCCAATAAAAAAGATTGACAAAAAATAAGTTTTCCAACTCCCATTTGAGAAAATCCCAACTATGAATATAAAACCCCCAAAAACATAATCTAAGGTTCAAAATCAATGAAAAGAGTTAAAGAATACCTTAGAGATGTTAATGGAATGAAAAACACTTGAATTTAGTTGGGTTTTGATGTAGAAACATTAAAACAGGGGTTTGAGAGAAGATGGGAGGCGTTTAAAAACAAATGTCCCACGAAATGCCCTTTAAAAAGCTGATCTGGAAATTTTCGTTGGTATCTCGCTGATTAGCTTCCCACGAAAATTTCGCTAGTATCTCACTAGTATTTCACTGGTATTTCGCTGGTAAGCCTTACTCGTGAAACAGCCACGAAACAATCACAAAACTCTCTGTCCAAAACTGAAAAACTTGAGAATAAGACCATTTAACTCCCAGTTGAACTTACACATGAAATAGGTTACAAAAACACCTAGAAAACATGTTTTTCACACAAACAATTTGAGAAACTTTGAAAAAGATGAGTAATACAAATCACTTCCAAAAGAAAATAAAAAGAACAAATCTTTTTGATTTGATCCACATATGGTTGAGCACAAACACATCACATTTGAACATGTATAATCACACAAATGAAATAAACATTTATTGAATATAAGTCTTGTGTGTTGTGTGTGTATCAAATGTGGAATAGTCCTTAGTTTAGAGTGAAGTTTCAATGATCAATTCAATCATATCATACACAACTAGTACTAAGTCAAGTGGTTTATCTCAATTATAGAAATAAACATATATGACCTCCCACAAGAAAATGATTACAAAACTTAGAAGCTTTTCATTTGGCTTCTTCATAAATCATAACATTTGGTCCTTTTTGGATAATACATCTCTTTTTAAGATCGATGCATGAAATTTTTGATATTTCAACATGTAGAGTTAGCCTTTGGCATTTTGAGCACTATACATTTTAATACAAAAGTCGCCCATTTTTCCTAGTCAAATACTAGTATGTGCGACAGGTTTTTGCAGCTCATTATCTATTTTCATTTGAAGATTTACATTTGGTGAGCTCTATAACAAAAACATAAAAATAAAGGTGGGAAGGATATATAGGTACAAGTCTATGCAAGTATCAAGACCAACAAGACTATTCACCAATCATTCATGACAAACTTGAAGATCTATTTACAACAATCACACATAGTTTTCAAGATTTCTTCCACAAAGATATATGTGCATACATAACAAGCTAAGCTCGTAAATGCACTACGCCATGAGTACGAAGGTACTAGGCTAAACTCATATGTGAAATGTGTCCAAACAAATACGATCAAACTTTTTGAATTTTTCACTTTTTATGTAGTTTCGGATTTTTACACACACAAAGCGAAAGCAATAAAGTAAGATCAAAAACAAAAAACAATGCATACAAATAACTGCAAGATGTACAAAAATGCATGAAGATATGATAATCAATGCATGAAGGGTTCAACAAAGATTGAAAGAATTAGATCAATGACCAAAAGAGCAAAAGCTCAACCATAGGAATCATTCCTCATCTAAATGGAATGGTTGTTCGGAATGAGTGTCTCATGAGAAGTAAGACAAGGGTTGGAAGAATGAGAGCCGGAGATGCACATAGACAAGGAGTTAAGAACATTAAACACTTTCTTTAACAACATGCTATTATTACTCAAATCCAGTTTACCCTTTTTAGCACAACTTCCAAGAAGCTCAAGTTTCTCTTTTCTTTTGATTCTTTTAAGAGCTTGAAACTTAGAGTAATGTGGTCTAGGATGACCAAAGGCACCACAATGGTGACAAACAATGGGTTTAGGTCCACTAGGCCTTTTAGGAAGGGATCTAGCAACATGATTTTGTTCTCTCTTTAACTTGGGGCATTGAGATCTTATGTGACTGATCACACCACAATGGTGGTAATTAGGAACAAACTTAGATCCACTCAAATCCTTAGGATGAGACCTAAACAAAGGCTTAGGCTTAAGAGCCTTTCTCTCCACCTTTTGGTTTCTTTTGTGTGAAGGAATGTACACTGATTTGTCCTTTAAGGTAGAACACACAATAGGCACACAATCGGGTACCACAACATGATTGCAGCAAATATTATCATCCTTTTTAACAGAAGGTTCAGCAATCAAATACTTGGCATGCATCTTAAGAGATTCATTTTCACATTTAAGATCATTAACAATTTTGTTAGACAAAACAAGTTTAGCATCCAAGTCTATATTCAAACATTCAAACTCTTTCAGCTTTTCAAGAGAATTTTCAGCAAGCTTCTTATACTTTTCAACCAATTTGTTGGATTCATTGAGTTTAGTAATCAATTCATCATTTTCACAAAATACTTGCTCAAATCCTTATTAAACTTCTTAGCCTTTTTTCTTCAAGAGTTTGATGTTAGAAATATCAACAACACCCAAGGATTCATGTAACATGGCATCACAATCATGAGGATAAACACTCATAGAGGCATTTTCACAAACACATGGCATGTTACAATCAACAACATCCATAGAAGTTTACAAAGAATTATGCATGACAAAATACACAAGGGGTCAAGGATCACACTTAGGTAATTAAACCAAATCAAGTGTACCCGCTCTGATACCAATTGAAAGCTCGAAAATGTGTTAAAAACACAAAAGCTATTTAGACCCTCAAATTAAAGTTACGGCTCGATAGATTTTACACTAATTTAGTTCTAAGTGCGGTGTAAAGTTGTGATTTACAAATTTGTATTTTGTTGGCTTTTATTCCGTACCAAATTTGATTGTAATTATATTCAATCTTGTGTACCCTGTATTTATTATGGGATGTGATTGTAAAGGCTGTGTGTTAGAGAGAGAGTGTGAAGACTCAAGCAAGTGAAGCCAGAAGACTTCTCGCAGGTGTCTCGCGACTAAGCTTCCCGCGAAGTAAAGCTTGTGCCTTGTACATGACTGGAATGCGAAGAGTCTGTACAGATGGAGACAGCTGTGTCTCGCGAGTATCTCGAGGGTAAGGCCTTCCTACGAAACACCCACGGAGACATTCTGCTCTGCCAGTCTGTACTATCTGATACACATTTTCTGTACCCTCACTGTATATACCCATATTACCCACAATTGTGAAGGAGAGTTTCAGAGAGAAAACCCTAGCTAAAACACTTGAGAGTTAGAAATTGTTATACCAACAATTCTCTACACATTTGTTTGTGGAATTTCCTCATCTCCTACCTCTCCATTTCCATACCATTGAGAAGTCAATAGCCCAAACACCTACCACACCTTTTGAGAGTGTCTAGTGAGGTTTTGGTGCTGCTGGGAAACATTGGAAGAAGCCAAGGATGGCAGATGCAACATGGAGCTTGTTGCGGGATTCGGAGAACTAGACAAGACACGGTTCCGAGAAGCCTTGTTGGAGTAGGAGCTTGAAGGGCTTAGGTACAACGGGTAAATTAGGCTTGGAGGGTCTCTTGCTAACCCATGTATCCCAACTGATTGTCTAGTGGATCGATTACCGCTTGGAGGGCGGGGGAGAGGTTTTTCACCGAGTTCTTCGGTTTCCTCTTCGATAACACGTCTCGGTGTTATCTGTGTTTGCATCTCTCTTCCCTACTCTTGTTCATTTCATTTTACTGCAGTGTTGCTTTAAATATGGATTAGAGTAGCTCTCTTGCTTGTTTGCTTATGTTTACACTATTCTGCACTTAGTATTAAGTTAGTGTAAAATCAATCAAGCCGTAATTTGAATTGGGGGTCTAAACAAGCTCTTGTGTTTTCACACATTTCGAGTTTTCATGCGAAATAATGTAAATGCGAGCGGATAAACAAACAAGCTACTCTAATCCATAATCAAGACAACACAATAGTAAAATGGAATGTAAAAGAGTAGGGAAGAGAGATGCAAACATAAGATAACACGCCGATGTATTATCAAAGAGGAAACCGAAGAACTCAGTGAAAAACTTTTCCGCCACCCTCCAAGCGGTAATCGATCCACTAGACAATCAGTTGGGATACATAGGTTAGCAAGAGACCCTCCAAGCCTAATCTTCCTGCTATATCTATACCCTCCAAGCTCCTACTCCAACAAGGCTTCTTGAAACCGTGTCTTGTCTAACTCTCCGGATCCCGCAACAAGCTCCATGTTGCATCCGCCAACCTTGGCATCTTCCAATGCTTCCTAGCAACACCAAAAACACTCACTATACTCTGAAAAGGTGTGGATTGTGTTTGGGTACAAATCTCCTCTCAAGGTATAACAATGGAAGAGGGGAGGAGAAGAGGTTACAATGATTTCTCACTAAGGATGAGTAGCTCTCTCTCAAAAAGATGGGTGTGTATTGTAGAAAATCTATCTAGGGTTTTTCTCTCTGAATGACCTCCTATACATTTGTGGGTAATGAATGTATATATAGCATGGGTGAAGGCTAAGCAAGTCACACTTAAAACACCTCCAGACAGAAAGTTTCACGATTATCTCGCAAGAAGGCCTTACCTGCGAGGCACTCGCGAAAATGACAGCCTAGCACGACTCTTCAGCTTCCAGACATGTGCTCCTCACGTGGCTCTTTCATGGGCTAGCTTCTCGCGAAATCCACTGATTCTTCACCAACTTGATATTAAACCCAATATAATAAAATCCCACAAAATACAAGAAATAAAATTAAAGTAATTATAACACTTTTTGTCATAGAATAAAGCCAACATAAAACATAGTTGTAAATCACAACTTTACAAACTTTGCATTCAAGTTCTCAAATTTCCTTAGAGAAATTAAGAATTTTCCTTTCAAATTTCATATGGGTTTTTGTTTATCTTACTTATTGATTTGATGGGGCTGTGGAGAAATTGATTCTTTCTCGACAGCACTAACCATTCGGCGATCAACGCGAGAAGTAATTTTCTTCTTCCCTAAACAATCTGATTTGTTGGCTAAGCTTTGGTCTTTGACCTTCACAAATATAAGCCTCTTTCTATATTGGGAGTCTATATTAATACTTAAACAAATATACATTGCACAATCAAACACTCCCAATATCAATTTATACCACCTTATAACACCATGCAAGCCACCCACTTGCTCCATTTCAACAACCCACCACAATGCCAATCATCAACATCACAATATATAATGCTTACAAGTATTGAAAACAATTAAATAATATCTATCACATATAAATCAACAATATCTATTCACAATTCCAATAAATAAGAAACACTTCAAATATGAATTTAAACCACCTTATGACACCAGGCAAATCACCCGCTTGCTCCAACACAACAACCCTCCACAATACCAATTCCCAACAAAACAATATATAATGCTTACAAGAATTTAATAAGAAGTTACTTACTATACTCAAGCCAGCACACACCTCTACCAAAGAAATCCAAAGTAACCATAAACAAATAATGTTTAACCTGCAAAATCAATTAAGTAAATAACAAAGTATAATATTTTAATCCTTTTGAATCTAATCATAGGATCCTACATTAAATTTCTCAAAAACCACACAAAAGTTAGACAAATTCAAACCTAAAAGCCTACATCGAATATGATGCAAAGAAACCTACTTAACCAAATAGCAACAACAGAATTATTGGTAGAGTAGGGAAAGAATTTAAATAATAAAAATAAAAGGAATTTGTAAATCCATGATCTATTACCACATAAAAGAATAGATTAGCAAACAAAAAGATATGTTTAGATTGAATTGAAAGCAGAACCATATTTGTTAAAATAATCATGTAACATTACTCCTATGCTCTCACATGCAACCAGAACTGATAAGCTAAACCCATGTAGCAGACAAATCACTGTATAGCTCATAAAAGTTCACATATCAAACCATATTTGACTAGATCACCAATATATAGAATTTTATAATACCAAAGCTGACTAGATGAGATGAGATTACGTTAAAGTTTTGGTTACTTTGACACAATGACATGCATCAAATTGTTGATGCCCTGAATTGCAAATTCTCACTTGATGCAATATTTTTGTTAAAGATTACAATACATTCTGACGCAGCTGGAAATTGCCAAGTGAAACTACTCAAGTCTAGGCCTCCAACTTTACCTAGATATATGTGGTATATTATCAATTACTAATAAATATTTTAATATAATTACCAAGAAAATATTTTTTGTAAGTAGCTAACCAGTTCTTATGGTTTCGCCTGTATTCCCTTCTTTGGCTCTCCTTTCCTCCTATTGTTTCTTGAGAACTTTCTAAAATAAAAAGAATGTTGGTTAAGTCTCTATATAATGCTCAAAAAAAGGTAACAAAATAGCACTCCAACTTAAAAGATCTTAACACCAATTCTACACTAAACCCTTTGACAATAATATTGTCATAATAGAGATTAAAGAATATAAAGTTAGGCAGAAAGCATAAACACATTGACAATATGAAAGGGAGAGGAAAAAAAGAGAAGGGGACAAAGGAAACAATGGAATGTCTCCCATTTTTCCACTTGTTTGGGATCTTGCAACTTCTGCACATTGCTACTAAAACAAATTTTGAAGCAGACAATCAAATAAGGCAACATATGTAGGACTTGCTTTCCTACTATGTATTCACAATGAAACTATAAAATATCTGTGTAAATTGAAACTTGTTGTGCCCAATATTCATTTTAATCACAAAAGTCACATTCACAAAGATAATTTACCTTCACTGTTTTGCACTTCAACCAATTAACCCAACCACTGGACCAATGTCAAAATGTCTAGGTCTTATAACAAAAGTTTTACCTTAGCACATCTAAACTTTCATTTATTTATTTGTAAGTGGTGGCTCCAAGGTAAGGGACTAAAACTAATGATGATACAAGCCTTTATCACATTTGTGGTTTTATATATATAAACAAAAACACCCTTTATCACATTTCTATAAATCTAGCTTCTTTTATTTTTTCCATTCCCATGTCCCTTTACAACAAACATTCGACCATCAAAGCCACACCCATGACCCACCAACCAAGCTATAAATACCCAATACAACCATACATACCCCCAAACAAAGCTAAAATTTTAGCATAATAAGACAAATCCAACACTATTAAAAAAATATTTCAAATTAAAATCAAAACTACAAAATAATAATAATAATAATAATAATAATAATAATAATAATAAAAACAACAACAACAACAACAAAAACAACAACAACAAAAACGCAATTAAGAAATATAAAGTAAAAACAAAAAGAGGTTTATAAAACATATAAAAATAAATAAAAAAATAAAAAAGGAAGAAACATACCGTCGGACTTTGTGGTGGCTGTCGATGGAATCAGATCTTTGGAGGAGATGAAGGTGTCATTGGTGGCTATCAATGGAGGTGTCACCAGCGGCTGTCAATGGAAGCAACAACAATAGCAGTAGTGAGGTTATCGGCGAGGTGAGGTGAGGTGAGGTGGAGTGCAACGGTGTGGTGAGGTTAACGGCGAGTCCTAACGGCGGCGTGGCGAGGTGGAGAACGATGGCGGAGTAAGGATCGGTGACGTGGCAAGGATCGGTGACGATGGAGTGCGACGGCATGGAGTGTGACAACGCCAAGAGAGAAAGAACACGTTAACGAGAAGCTGAAAATGACTAAAATGAGGGTTTGGCTTCTTATATATTAACACTTTTAGTGACGAAATTATTTTCATCACTATAGACCACTTTCAGCAGCCAATCAGACTTTCGTCACTATAAACCACTTTCAGCGACGAATTAGAGTCCCGTCGCTCAAATGCCTTAAGGATAATCGAACCAATTTTTTAGCGACAACTTTTTTTTGTCGCTATTGGGTTCTTTTAGCAACAACATTTGTTTCATCATTGATAATCTTCCAGCAAAACCTACAACGACGAAATTATTTCATCACAAAAAACTTAAGTTTCAGCGATGAAAAATTTCATCTCTATAGACTTATTAAATTCACGCCATACTTTTTCCTTTTGGCACCCTTGTTTCAGATCAACAAATAGTGAAATTTGAAATTTCGTTGCTAAAGGTCATTATTTTTTCATTTTTAGCGACGAAAGTCAAATTTCGTCACTAAAGGTTATTACTTTTAGTGACAAAATCAAATTTCGTCGCTAAATGTAAGTTTTTAGTGACGAAAAATTTTTCCTCACTAAAATTGTCACTAAAAATACATTTTGTTGTAGTGAGAGGTTCATGTCATAGATTTTGACATCATGGAGGGGATACAATGGCCACCTCTGATGGTTGATCTTTCAAGGAAAAAGGATGCTTCCCTTAGAGTAACAGCCATCATAACAGACGAGCGAAATGCAGATATTGTTTACCAGATGGGAAGAAGGCTTAAAGAGTTTGCGGACTCAATCAATTTTCCATTCACGTACAACCTGATGATAATGGTGAAAGAAGAAGATTTTGAAAGAATTGAAGTGGGTCCTACTCTAATAGCTAATTGTATGATGCATCAAACCTCAATCAGAAATTTTTCATTGGTTAACACTTTCCTGGGTGGAGTCAGCAAATTATCACCTGAGATTGTTGTCTTAGTAGAAGAACAATTTAATTTGGCTAGAATCTCATCCATCTCCTTTGTAGAGTTCTTCTGTGAGGCCCTCCATCATTATGCTTCACTTTGTGAATCACTAGCAAGTAGTTTATGTGGTTAATACAAATCGGGCCAGGTTAAGACAAATAGAAAAAGAGTTTTTGGGAATCAGAATTTTAGATAGTTTGAGCCAGTTCCCTTGTGAGGGGGAAAGAATGTCATGAGAAAATGTCTTTGCCATGAGAAAATGTCTTTGCCTCCTTGAAAGGATTTAAGGCGATCTCTGTGAGCTTTTATAATGTTTCTCAGGCCAAGTTCCTAGTGAGCTTGTTCAGTGGCGGGTATTGGGTGCAACATTAAAAGTGCAGGTTATCCTTGTATTGGAAATCAAGGCCTTTGACAACAGCTTCCATTTGGGTCTCAATAAGAAAATTAAAGGTGGCAAGGTCAAAGTGACTTCAATTGTTTTCCTTCGAGTTTATGATCGATTCTTGATGGATTATCGTATGCATGGATGATCTACATGTTAATACAAAATCTACAGAGGCGACTATCTATTCCACGTATAGTACATTATGGATTATCATTGCTTCTATCGATTTTCACTTCAAAATTTCTTACTTTTATGATCCTTTTCAGCGTCGCATTGGAGGATTATGAGTCTCTACAGGAAAGTTTAGAATACTTAGAAGTCAGAAGCAATCATTATTTAGCGTAGAAAACATAGACATGCCTACATATGTTTTGGCTGCTAGGAAGCCAAAAGAGTTTTAAGGACACAACTTTTGCAAGAATTTTAATATGGTTAACTGTGAATGGAGGATTCATATGAAAGTAATTGTTCAACACTCACAATCGACCACTTCAACAAATTATGCCAAAAATTATGACAAATGATATAATCCTAAAGGAACATTAACCTATGAAGCATGGGTGCATTTTCATATTCGGGTGCGGGTGCGGCAATTAAAAATATTTTTATTTATATATTTTATATATGGCTAAGCATGCTTTTTTATATAATAATAATAGAAAACTCATATAATAATAATAAAATAAATAGATAATAATAAGTACAAAAAAAAGAGGTGGCTCTCACATGTAGCTTCCCATTAAAAAAGAAAAAAAAAAAAGGGAAGATGTGGCTCTCACGTTTGGTCAAAAAGGCACAAAGAACAAAGAAGAGCCTTTTAAGTGTTGTTCTTATCAAAAAGAAAAACAGAAGTTACAGAACTCTTCAAAAAAAAAAAAAAAAAGTACAGAACAACTCAGAACTCACTCAAGAAGACGAAGCAAAGAAGAACACGAAGAAGCAAAGATACGATTTCAGTCCACCGGCGACAACGGCGTATCAATATCCAGTCCAATCCACCGGTATTTTCGGTTTAAGTTTTTTTTTTTTTTTTTTTCCTTACTGGCTGATTTCCTTTTTTCAGCTGAAACACACTGATATTCAGCCGATTCGGCCCGAATCGGCGCAAATCGGGGCCGAATCAACGCGAGTCGGTGCTAATCTGGAAACAAATCAAAACAAAACAAAACAAAAACTGGACGCGGTTCAACGCGCATGCAACGGCGTCCCTAACGCGTCGCTGCATCGGACGCAGGTGTGGCAGCCATTTTTCCGCGTTTGTGCATCCCAAACATTAACCAAAAAGTAATGGCGCAAAATTTTCATATTAAAAGAATTGGAACTTTAATCTGGATGATAAAAAATAATGAAAGGAGCTTGCTTGGACATATATATTAAGTATTAAGGCCGGGCTAAACCTTCAAACATTAAACAAATAATGTTTTTTTTTTTTTTTTTTTTTGAGAAACCAGACTATCAGTAGCCTGGGCTTTTATTCCACAAGAAAAACAGCTCAATGAATGTCAAAGATTACAAGAGAAGCAATGTCCTCAGGCATGAAATCAGTCCATACCCAAGTCTCCCTACAATTCTTGGCTTTTTTGGCTAGTGCATCTTCTACAACGTTGCAGTGCCTAGTATTAAAAATAAATTCAACAGAAGAAAGAGCAGCAACTTGAGTTCGGATATCCTCAAGAATGTGGCCATAAGTCAAGTGATTTGTGCTGTCCAGATTAAGAGCTTGGATCACCTAGAGGGAGTCACCCTCAAAGACAACATTTTGAAGGCCTAGCTCCACCGCAAATAGCACCGCTCGGTGACAAGTAAGGGCTTCTAACTCCACAACTGTTTGAGACCGCAAATAGCACCGCTCGACGACAAGCAAGGGCTTCTAACAAATAATGTTAAGATTGTGAAACAATATAATTTATCGCTTTTTAATCGTGAACATGGCTAAAAGTTAGATGAGCATTTTTTCCTATGTGGCAACACCTTCTTAATTGTAGGAAAATGCTTCTACTTTTATATATAGTACTAGCCGCAAACCCACGCGTTGTGCGTGATAATTATTTTTATGGTGGTTTTATTAATTATTTTTTTAACAATTTAAACTAAGGTAATAAAGAGTAGTGTATTTTGTAATCATATTTTTATTTATTATAGGAACACTCATAAATATAATATAGGAACAATCATAAATCATAAATATAAATTTTGTTATGCCAAAATGAAAACAATACAATTTTCTCAAGAATTCAAAAGGCAAGTTAACAGAAATATTCATTTTTTTAATAAAAGTTATTTATAACATTTTTTGAATCATTAAAAAGAACATAAAATTTGGAAATTATTCTTTTATTTTTAAACAAACTTTTCAAACCTTATTTGTTCTGCCTACAATCCAAAATACCGAAAAACGTAACTAAAAAAATTAATAAAACATAACAATGATTAATTGGACCAATTAGAAAAACAATTTGCTATTGATAATCTATTAAAGTTATTTTATTTGCAGAAATTGTAATTGTCCACCCAAAACATATTATCAGATAAACAATTATTAGCAAAATCTAAGAATTAAAATTTCTATATATGCATTGTTATAAAATAATAATAATTAAAATAAAATTGTAAAAACTAAAATTTGTCACCCATCCAATTATTTTTTATTGGCTACCTTTTGCTTTTCTCTAAATAAATGGCATTATAGAGTACTTCTAATACAATTATTAAGAGTACTTTGTCCACCACAAAGGAATAAAAAATAAACAAAAATTAGTAAAGTCTCATAGTTTAACATCTAAATTGAGCACTATAAAAAATCATGCTATGTAATAGAATAAATATCAATTACAATAAATACTAAATTATCCAAATCATGCTATGTAATAGAATAATATTATATTTTTATATGCTATATTTAATTCTTTATAACACAATAGGATAACAACAACAACAACAACAACAACAACAAAAAACAACAACAACAACAACAATTTTAAAAAACTAAACTAAATCGCATAAACCCAAAGTAGAGTTTTAAAGAATATAAAAATTTATCAACTTAAAGTAGGGATGCAAGAAAAATAAAAAAATCCAAAAAAAAAAATTGAGAGAGAGAGAGAGAGAAAGAACTTTTTTATTGTGAGGTAAAACTATGCATAAAATGGAAGAGATAGTAACAAATTTATAGTAGAGGGTGTGAATAAGAAGAGACAAAAATAGAGGAAGACGAAGGGAAAGAGGAAGAACAATATTAATGTAGAGGGTAGTGGGGAGATGAAAAGGTAAGGAAGGGAGAAAGGTTGGAGAAGTAGTGGGGAAATGAAAAGGTAAGGAAGGAAGAAATGTTGAAAAAGTGTAAATATTAAAAAAAATAAATGTTAAAAACAATTATAAAAAAATTGGAAAGAAAAAAAATAATGACGTAAACGCTGATGTGGCTTAACTGGAGTAAAGTAACAATAAATGCTACGCTTCAATTTTTAGATATATATATATATATATATAGATTTTTATATGCTATATTTAATTCTTTATAATGAAATAGGATAACATTTAACAATAAAAAACAAAAAAACAAAAAACAAAAAAAAAACAATTTAAAAAACTAAACTAAATCACATAAACCCAAAGTAGAGTTTTAAATAATATAAAAAATTATCAACCTAAAGCTGAGATGCAAGAAAAATAAATATAAAAAAAATCGAACAAAAAATTAAGAGAGAGAGAGAGAGAGAGAGAGAGCCTTTTTATTGTGAGGGAAAACTATGTATAAAATAGAAGAGATAGTGACAAATTTATAGTAGAAGGTGTGAATAAGAAGACAAAAATAGAGGAATATGAAGGGAAAGAGGAAGAATGATATTAATATAGAGGGTAGTGGAGAGATGAAAAGGTAAGGGAGGGAGAAAGGTTGGAGAAGTAGTGGGGAGATGAAAAAGTAAGGAAGATAGAAAGGTTGGAAAAGTGTAAATATTAAAAAAAAAAAATGTTAAAAACAATTGTAGGAAAATTGGAAAGAAAAAAGATAATGACGTGGATGCTGATATGGCTCAACTGGAGCATAACAACAATAAATGCTACGCTTCAACTTTTAGATATATATATATAGATATAGATTGGATAAGGGTGGAGGTACAAACTTTTTTATAAATTTTTTCAAACAAATAAGGGTAGAGGTACAAAAGTTTTTATAATTTCTTTCATAACTCTTGAAGAAGTAACATATTGTGATTATTCTTAACAAATATGCAAAAATTGGATACAGTGTTCCAATGCAATAGATTCATTGTGATAATAACATGTGCCTACTTTTGGCCACATGTCACCATCACAACATATGCAATGCACCAAAAAAATCTGGATCCAAACCAAGTCCTAAAAAAAAAAAAAAAAAATAGTAATGAGCCATGTAAAAGTTAAATACATTACTCAAACCACAACTTATCATGTTCATAGCTAGGAAAAATATGGGAGAAATATGAAATTTATGTAATTAACTTACAAAAAGTTGAATAGCTGGACTGGATTTTTGTTCCTTATTGTTAGATATATTATGATTCAAGTGACTCAAACCAATTGTAGGTCCATGTACTTATAGAACAAGCATATTAACCTTAGGTTAGTTTATAGTTAACCTAGGGTTAATCATATATTCTCTAATATATAAACCCTACATTAGGTTCATTGTAACACAAGTTCTTAATATAATATATAGCCGTCAAGGGCTTTATCAATGTGGATGTAAGCCGTTACGTCAATCCACATAAACCTTTGTATGCTCTCTCTCTTTCATGCTTCTGCTCATCATTCAATCATCAAACACAATTATACAACAACTTTCACATGGTATCAAAGCCAAAATTTGATTTTGGCCAAGTCGTCATCAACAAACCCACAAGATCATCACGTGGACTCATCACAACAGCAATAACTCCAAGATCTGACTCCTCAACTGAGTTGACCACTAGCCTTCACATACTTTGAGTTTCACGCATCTTAAATTATTTTTTTTTTTTAAATACAAAACAAAAACAAACACAATAGTGTTACAGGTTGTTGACATATAACTTGTCTCTTAAGTGGTGTAATTCTTTGCAATGTATTGACACATGATCCTATCTGCCTCAGCAATTCTACCATGCCAACAAGATGTCAACTTTATCATCAGTACCATGTCAGCGATAGAAGATCTTGCCATGTTAATTGAGCAGCATAGGTGCCACACCAAGCTATACATTCAAGACCTTTCAAACTTAAGTTTTCACCTTTAGTTTGAGGGAGGTTGTTAGATATATTGTAGGCCCATGTACCTGTAGAACAAGCATATTAATCTTAGGTTAGTCTATGATTAGCCTAGGGTTAGTCATATATTCTCTAGTATATAAACCCTACATTAGGCTTATTGTAACACAAGTACTTAATATTAATATGTAACCATCAAGGACTTTATCAGTGTGAATGTAGGCTATTAGGCCGATTCACATAAACTGTTACGTGCAGATATGGTATTGAGTGGGACAAATTCAAAGTTGGCAGCAATTACATAGGATTAAAATTGCTACAAGCATGTTCTATCAGGAGTATTAGTTTATAGGTTTTATTATTGAATAATTATCCTCTGTTTTGTATTGTCAAACAGAGCATTAGTTTAGAATAGGTGTTATCTTATCTCTTTGTTTAAGGATAGCTTAAGTTTATCACTATCTCATTGCTATGATGGAATTTCTATCATGTAAATGTCCTATATAAGACCCACTAATAATAATAGAATGTAAGTAGAAAATTAATCAGCAGTAATGCTATTGCTTCTGCTCATTATTCAGTCATTACACACAATCACATAACAACTTTCACACTTACAACGGCAAGTTGTTAGAACTTTGAACCAATAGAAACACAAATTTATTTACTTTTTCATTTTTTAATTGAGTGGGGTGGGGTTTCTGTTGAGTATTGAGTATGTGACATTTAATGCATCAAGCCATCAATACATGTTACTCTACGATAGTTTATAATAATGCTAAGTATATCATCACCGCATACCCTTGGTGCGATGGTCACTTCACAAGTATAAGTACTTGTGGGGTGTGGGGAGCAAGGACCAGGGTTCAAGTCTCCAGGAGGGAGTTTCACACACATATACACTTAGATTATTCTAGAATAGAATTCTATCTTGTATAAAAATAAAAATAAAAATAAATAAAAAAATAATAATAATGCTAAGCATATCACAACTTTTTTTACAAATTAATGTATAGTAAAATTTTAAACACAAGACAAAAAAATTTATTTATTATATGATTTCTTAAAAAGTATCGACATCCTAATGCAACTAAATTTGTGGGATCATATTAGTTGACATTAATGGTTTAAAAAAATAAAATAAAAAGAAGGAGAAAAATTTATTTACAACAACTTCAATACAAATTTTAAATGGCAAAATTTGTTGTGAAAATACTATAGACCTAGCATTTGTCTAGATTGAGCTTTTGACAAAAGTGTTAAATTGTATTCTGCGTATTCGTGGCTTATGCAAAATGCAGTATCCATGAGTTCATGGGTCTTGTAAGTGCTCCGAATCGATTTGCAAGCTTCCCCCTTCTGTCCAAAAATAGATGAAAGAAAAGCTTGAAACCCTCCTTTACCCAACGAAGTCCAAACTACATCTCCCCTGATTTTACATTCACTTTCAGTGTAGGCTTGGGCCACAAGGAGAAAAAGAAAGGCAAGAGTAATTGCCTGAGCCCATTATACTGAGAGGCTTCAATTTGGGCCTCCTCTTGTTTTATTCGTGTCTATTAAAATGGCCGCTAACAGATATTGATAATAGGGTTTAGCTTATCTTCCGTACTTTTTAAATTGAAGATATCATTCTTTTTTTTTAAATACATAATCACAAGTAGTAGGGGTTTTAATTTCCACATTTTATTTACCTAGTGAATTATATATTACTTTCTCATTAAAATAAAATGAAACTCCATTTAAAAAAGTATTGGAAATAAATTATACTCCTGATAACAAATAGAAAAGAAGTCTAGAAAGTATTGGTTTATTGTTTTAGATTTTTCGACATGATTTGAAATGAAATTGGTCCTTATCCGGATGGATAATAAGTATTCTCATCAAAGGAAAAAAATAATAATATATATACCTAATAATTAGGTGGATTATTTGGGAACAGAGCAGGATTTCATTGCATCAGGATAAAGGTCATTATACCTACATATTATGTCTTTTTCTTTTTCCTTTTTTCACTTGACTTTACCACCGGGTAAAAGTAAAACGCTTTTGAGTCACCCAAAAAAAAAAAAAAAAAGCTAATATTAATGAGAGAAAGATGTCTGTTGTGATATAGCTTAATTGACAAGGTTACTCATATTTCTTTTCGTATTCAATCATGATTACAATTTAGGTAGAAATATTATCATATTTCTTTTTGTTTCTAAAAAAAGAAAAAGGTAGCTTTGTAGATTTCTTCTAAAAAATAAAAAAAAATAAAAAGAAGTTGATTTGTAGATAATACTTTCAATAAAAAAAAATTATGTCAAAACATTTTTTGAACAAATTAAAATGAAACAAGAAATTTCATAATTATTAAGATAACAGGTTGTTATTGATATATAATAAAAATAATGTTAAAAATAATTATGTATAAAAGTGATGCTGAATCAATTATACTCAATTATTTTAATAAATTGTGAAATTTTTTGTAACTATTATATTATATATTAATTGTATTGTAGGAATATACTAGCTGTCAACCAATTATCTATATAATTATTTTTACTTTGATTCCAAATGGTTGTAATCACTTGGTATTTTATGATAGTAATTACCCGCTCGTTCCCTATTTATTAGATATGTGAAAACATCAATCATTTCAATTATTGCTACAAAAAATAATCATTTCAATTACAATTAGAGCATATAGCGATACCTAAAACTTATCCTCTATTCGAACATGTATTTTTTTATTTTTTGGTACTCCCTCGAAAAAATATGTGGAAAGCTTCTGTTGACACAAGCAGAGCAATATTAAGGAGCTGTTTGATATATGATTTTAAGCCACACTTTTTAGTTTTTAAACACTCTTTATATATATTTTTATACACTTTTTTATCTATACATATTTTTATAAAATACAAATAATATTACTAAAATTACATTACAAAACAACCATGAGATCTGGCGGCTAAAAAAAAAGTTGTATGATAATCATCAAAGTCAATAAATAGATATGGGGGGAGCCTCGGGTGAAGTTGCTTATTGGTAATTATGTCATCTTTTCTTTTTCTTTTTCTTTTTTGAGAGAGAAGTAACTGTGGAATCATCTGATGAATGCAATTACGTCAAATCATTTTTTCGTGTCATTTACTGAGCGAGCGTGCTCTCTGCGTTTGTGTAATGAATAAGCACTAAGTAAAGCAAAGCAAAGCAAAAGGCCGAATTCTCCGTTATAAATTGGAAATTTTACATTATTCCCTACAGCTTTTAGATATACAGATCATGAATCCATTTCTTTTTATAACTGTTAACATTATATTATCAATCAATATGGTTCATTATTTTTCTCCTTTTAACGACAAACGTGACAAAAGAAAGTGTCTGAGGTTTCGAAACTCATCATTAGTATTACATAATTCATCGATTCTTGCAATCCATATAAATTGTTGATCGGAAAATGTTGGCCCCGCATTCTAGTGCAGTCTTCATCAATCATCATTGTTTCTCACTTTCTCTAGCTTTTTCGAAATTGATCAGAAGTTTTTTTAAAATAATAATAAGAAGAAGAACATAGAAAAAGAAAAACCTTCATTTAGAAACTTTTGGTTCTTTAATTTATTTTTTGCCCTGAAACAGGGATCAATAGAGTGCTACTTTGGCCTTTGTCAAAGAGGTTCCAAAGAAAACATTTCCACAAAGGGACCCTACAGAATTTTAAACCAGCTTGAAGGAGGAAAAAAAATTACTAGGAGCATCAAATGAAATAAAAACATTATCCCTAAAAAAAAATATATATATATATATATATATATATCATACATCCTTTTTCTCCCTTATAAAATAATCAAACATATAGTATATAGTATACTACAATTAGTAGAGCATAAAATGATGCACTAATCAAACTTATCACTGTAAAACTATTTTCAGCTAGTATGTGCCTATTTGTGATATAGAGTTTAGTTAAAAAGCTCTTACAAAAAAGAGCTCTTTAGTATTTTAAGTGTTTGACAAATTTCAGTAAATTTGTTATAAAAAAAATTATAAAGAATGGACAATAATTCATAATGTTTGTCCTACAAGTTTTAAATTTTAATTTTGACCTAAAAACTGAACATAGCTTTAACGAACCCCTTAATGCTCTATCTATATAGTGAAATTGTCAAACACTTTAATTTCAGTTTAAAGAGCTTTGAAGACTCTTAAAAGCACTTTAACATGCCACCTATACGGACCTTATCTCTTCACATAAAAAGTAGAACAAAATCGATTTTTGCAAATGACCGAAAACCAAATAGTCCCTTCACGTACGTCACACACCGGGCAAAGTTTAACACAGAGCCCCATAATTCAAAGGAAGGTTCTAAATTCTAATGATTCAACGTTCAGATGAATGGAAAATCTTTTTGTGAATTTGACTAAACCGACGTGATTTCCAATTTCTGTCTCGCCAGTTTAAAAGGTTAGATATGAAAAGAAAAAAAAAGAAGGGTTAAATTACGGAAAACCATTTATTTTTATTAAATATAAATTACTTTTAAACCCAAACTCAATTTAAGGAAGAAAAAAACCAAAAGATTCTCAAAAAATAAATAAAGAAAAAACCAAAGCTTCCTTTTGTGCATAAAACATCGAAGTAGTAAAGGCATCAAAATTTTTGTCACTCCTCTGGCCAAAAAAAAGTATCCTTTTTCATTTCAAATATTGTCTGTCAATATACAACATGTCACAGAATAAAATCTGAAACATAAAATGAATAGAATATAAAATAAAATCTGAATCGTGAAATAGACAAAACTTGAAATAAAGAAAATCTTGTATTCTAGTGTGACCCACTTTTTTTTTTTTTTGATGTAAAGCTTGCAATTATATTCAATCAAGCCAAGAAAAGGAAATACAACAGAACTATCAGAGAAGACAAACGCAGGCACTATTTGATACAATCAGATTGAACTATTTCCTGCACTACCATAAGAAGAACTCCTATCCACTTTGAATGGAGATACATAGAATTCTTAATATCATGAAAACTTGCAACCACTTCTGATTTCCAATCAAAGCTTCTTATGTTAAGACTTGAGATTTTGATTTTTTGATTAAGAGAGTTTTTTCCAAACTTTCTTGTTAGAGAGGCCTGGCTTCTTTTGCTACCTAGGAGGGACCGAGGGACACTTATTTAGCTTATTTAGCTTGTTGCAATGCCCTTTTTTTTATTACCTTATGTGAACACCTTATTTTGTACTGATTAAAAATATTTATACGGGCTCTAATAAGGAACTTGAGAAATGTCAACTAAGTATAATTTTCTAGCTGTGTTCTTTATCACCTCTAATAATAGATTTGCTTTTCATCCCAAGGAGATAAAATAGATAAATAATTCAATTTGAATGAGGTAAATATATAAAATATGACCTATTGGTTTAATGGTTTCTAAGATCTCATGATATCCATAAGATCTTGGATTCAAAACCTACTTGAAATGAGAATACTCGAAGAGGTCTAAATAATCTCATTTGTAAAAAATAAAAAAAGAAGAGAGAGATTAAAAAAGTGAAATGATCTCATTCTCATATAGGCTTGATTTTTTTTTTTTTCCTTTTTTACCTTGGCATGTTCAATACGAGGGAAAATAATTGCTAAGCTCTCTAGTATCCTGATGATCATTACCATCCAGCTAACGCGGCACTACAAAGGTAGTAAATAACGGAATATTTGTGATGATATCGTGGTTTTTTTTTTTTTTTTAATGAACTGTGATGATATCGTGTTGAAATAAAAGGATCTACTACTTCATATATAAAAATAAAAAATAAAATAAAAAGGATCTACTACTTTTATTTATTTTTTTTTTTTTTCGGTGAGAATAAAAGGATCTACCAATACTACACTCTACACAATTTGAATTGGGGCAAGCAATAATGAAACTACCAAATAACATTATATGTCATCCACATCAAAATCATAATATATCATAGCCCGTATAAATGGTGTATCCTTTCTCAGCAAAAAAATGAATGGTGTATCCTTTTCCCATAATTTCAAAATTTTGATCGAATCCAAGGGAGATTCAAATTATAGCCAAACTTGATGTCCGTGAAGACAACCATTGGTGACAATAAAAGGAGTAGCTTTGGCTGATGGAGGCTTTCAAGTTCATTGCTGTTGTTATGATAACCTGAAATGATGGCAAAAGGGAATGTTTTAAGCCGTTAATTGGGTAAATATATTCATTTCCTTTGTTTTGCTTATAATTGATGTACACACGCTATACTATATTACTCTACTTCTATCTTCATTATATGACGATTAAATCATAGGTAATACTAATATACATCCTCTAGGGGAAAGAAATTAAAAAGGAATTGGGTGATAGTGATTAGTAATAATACACTTCCCGTGTCGTAGTCTTTCATAACAATTTGTACTCAAGTAGTAGAGTCCAACCAAACAGTATAATGAACCTAATTCTGTTATATATATTATTTTATTGAGATAGTAAACAGTGAACTTTTACTAGGATTATAGTTGTTAATGTTGTAACCTTATTTTACTTTGATCAAATATTCAAATCAATGAGAATATTTTACATTACCGTATTATAAACTAGGTTAACCACCGCAAAGTTATGGCTTTATGATAGGAGTTTTCGAATTGCTTCACTTAGTTAACGGTTTGAACGATAACTCCAATATAGCTCTGATGGTACAAATGGTATTACTCATTGCAAAAGGATCAATAAGTCTATACAAAAGACTCCTTTTTCATATATATATATATATATATATATTAAACTAGGTTGGTATCCCATAGAGTTTTCAACATATTTAGAATTTAAGTTCCCCATTTTCCGTTATAAAATTATCAAAAACATTAAATCCTTTCCCAATACTACAATTTCATATACAACTATACTACTTTATTACTCATTATTTTGTATTAGATAGGGATTCTATTCTCTCAGTCCTCTCCAGTTGAATTAGATCATGAAGAATATTATAAATATGTATGTCAAATGTTAAATTCTTTAATATTTTGAATGTCGTGACTCGTGGCACTCTCTATGCTGTTAGATCCACCAAAATAAAATCTTCATTATGAAAATAGAATCTCTATTATAAGTGAAATCATATTTTCATCATAATTTCCTGATTCAGTAGCAATTAAAAGTTAATGAAATCCAAATTCAAAAAGAAAAAGCAAAAAAGTTTATCAAATCCCTCTCCCCCTTGGTGTGGCACTGGTATCTATCTATTTTTTTTTTTTTTTTTTTAAGTTTATTAAATGGAAATTTTATACGCCCTGAAGTTGGATGACATCCTTTTGTCTTAAGTAGATACAGTAGAAAAATGGAGAGGATTAGAGGAAGAGGAAAATATATATTAACTTGATAAAGGAAGGAGGAGAGCTTCTATACAACTGAATTTTTGCATATGTATTAAATCTTTCCTTTGCACAAGTTTCTAGCCTCACAAACAGAGAGAATGTAAACGAGAAATACAGTAATTAATTAGAACTTCTGTCAAGCTGTTCATTGCCTACACTTGATGCACACCCAAAAATAAAATAAAAATCAAGATTAAAACAACTGGTGCTTCTCCTTGAGTATAATGGAGAAACAATACAGACCCAATATTACATCTCCTGAACAAAAAAAATACAGTGTCATCAAACCTCCAAGAAAGAATTAGCCATCAAGAACCCCATGTACATCGCCCACCAACTCTTCTTTGATTTAAAGAAAATACCAGGAAGGAAGGAAGAAGAAGAAGAACAAAAAAGGCGGTCACCTTTTGTCCAAAAACTGGGATCTTCAGGGTGACCTCCAACTCTTTAAGCCAATGTCATTGTGTTTCCTTGATGGACCAGAAGCAGGTATAGGTATTCTTCTCGGCAAGAACCCCAAGAAGTGACCTGAATACTGAGACTTTGGCTTGAATTTGAAGACATTTGTGACTCTTGAGCCGTGACAATTGCCGACAATGAAGACCAACAACAAGAACAGCCAAATGAGTCGAACTAAAGGCCTTGTACATAAACCCATGTTGAAAAACTAAGACGGAGAGGGCGATGGTGTGGAGGGTGAAGTTGGAGTGGGATTGTGTTTGAGGGTTTTGATTGGCAAAAGGTATTGAAGGCAGGAAACATGGACAATTGAATACAGATTCTTAGCGTATTACATTGAGCTTTTTGGGTTGTCCTTGTCCGTGTGTGCAGTGTAAAAGCTGATGGAAGAAAAAAAGAAATATGACTTTAAGAACTCAGATATACATCCACAAGTAGAACTGTAGAAGTGATGTTGGACTTGGAAGGAGAAAGTTGGAAAAGCCTGGGAGAAGCTTTTTTGAATGGGTCTTATGGGTTAGAGTGGTTGTTATCATATAACTAAAAATAAATAAAAATGAAAACCTTTTACTATATGTCAAATGCTAAGAAAAGAAAAAAAAGCAAGAGATGGAGCAAAGTGAAAGGAGAAGGGAAATGGCAATGTCATCTTTTTGAGGTTAGGTGAGTGTTTGGGTCCCACAATACATTAATGGCCGACGAAAGAACTGCGTGGGGCTGTTGTTTTAGACCCCCTTAACAGGAAGTCTTGTCCCTCTGCCACTGTACCTTTGGTAGGCCTTTCATATGATATAATTCTCTCTCACCCTCTCTTTAATTTGTCAAGCAGTTAACCCATTAGCTCAAGCAAAACTTATTTTTTATAAATAAATAAATAAAAGTACTCATAACCCATTCCCCTAATTAAAGGGGAACTGCAATGCATATGCACCGTCAGTCTACTCAAACAGTAAGAACAAATCTTTCACCACGTACAGCTTACCTCAATCTATCGCCATTCCCTCACTGTTATACTTGCTGTTTCAGTGTTTCTCATTTCCATATAATTGCTGTTTCAGTGTCTCTAATCTCTATTATGGGGATATGGGGGGGGTGATGTTGAGGCTTGTCCTATAACTCCAAATTGTACACAAGACAAGAGATGAAAGATTTGGACAATTTGGAAGAGATTGTCATATCCCCATTTGCGATGATCCCGCGTACGTGACAAGAGGGATTCACGTAGCAAACTTTACTTTCTAACAAAAAGTGTTTCTCCAAATCTCTCACAATGTTTGACCATCACTCTTCATATCACATCATAATCGTCTTATTGGTGCTTTATTTCAAAAACAAAGGGGAAGATTAAAATCTATAACAACATTCGCATCAAAGAGGTGCTTAAAAATGTTATAAATAAAATCTATAACAACATTTAATACTTTAAAAGTTTCTTTATTTATTTTAAAAACTTACTTAAAATACACCATACTTTAAATATTTTATTTTTACATATATTTTTTGAGAAACTTTTATTTTTACATATATGATACCAACTTATTAAAATAATATAAATAACCTAATAAAAAAATATAAACTGTCCAATATATTAATTTCTCTATAATCTCTATCTCTTCCTCTCCAACCAATGAAAATAAATGAATTAAATATTAGTAGTAATAATATGTTACTGTGGTGTTTGATATGTGTTTGAAGGACTAAAAATTGTAGTTTTAGCATCTTTATTTATTTTTTTATTTTTTTTTTTGTGAGAATACTAAGTATCTTTAATGTGGTTTCTATGCAAGTTTGTGAAAAAATAGCAATATCGTTAACCTAATACATGAACAACACGTGCAACCAATAAAACAATCAAGTTCATACATAATACGCCATCAAAAAAAAAAAAAGTTCATACATAATACAGTATAAATTATATCTAATTTCCTACGTACTATGAACTTTAAACATGATACCAACACTATTTAATCAATACGTATGGTAACATAAAAATACTGAAAGATGCAATTTTATATCAAAAAAATATATTATAGATTAACATAGTAATGAATGTAATTTTTTAATTTTTATAGCTAAGGTAGAATTTTAACATATGGTGTCAATTTCATAATGATTGCTCTTTATCAACAAACCAAGATATCAATCAATTTTTAAAGTAAATGGAGTTTAAACCCTCGATTTCTTATTTGATGGCAACAGATTTTACCAATTAAGCTAATTAAAACTCACAATAAATGTAATCAGTACCATACCAAGAACATTGTAAAAAATTAACAATCTTGTTTAGAAAATTTGAGGTGAGATGTAATTGGTAGGATTTTCAATCCCTAACTAATCGAGACTTGACAAAACCATTCGACCTAGAGCCACCCAAACCAAAATCGTCTAATTCAAGCATAGTGGCAGTCAACAGCGGATCTCAAGCTTCAATAATGGATGTTAGCAGCTTGAGTGGTGAGTCTCCTTCTCTAAAACCAGAGTCACCTAATCCAACTAACCAAACCCTTCAAGAAGGTCAGAAGATCTAGTCATTTTCGTTCAAATTTGACCATGAGATGGAGGTTTTCACTTAAATCTGAGGACAATATGATGGTTTTTACTCAAATCTGATTAAAAAACTATAGATCACTGCCCAAGGAGAGAGCAAAGCAAAACCTTCGATAGCACCTTTATTGGCTTTGACTAAGCTAGACCGTTGTCCACCTAAGTGTGATCCAACTTGACTAGTGGTTGTTCATGGTTGACAGCTAGTCTTTCAGCCAAAAACTCGATGTCATCCGATTGGTTGCGGGTTGGGCACAAACTTGACTTAGACTGGCCCATGGACACCCATAGTAGTGGTGCCAAGAGCCAAACCACCCTTTAACTTGGGAGGTCCAAAATATTTCTTAGTATATATAGTATTATATCTTTTTAAAACTAAAATTAAGGGTTAAACCCAAAAAAAAAAAAAAAAATAAGAGATACCCCCTCTCTAAATCATAAACAACTTCCACAATTTTTACAAATATACTTTTCTACATCTTGATTTCTCTTTTTTTTTTTTTTTAATATTTTTTAATGGTGTGTAATGAGGTGGGTAACGGTTGCATAACAAAGCCAATCTTGGGTGGGTAGAATGAAAATTTTCAAACCATGGATAGGCAACATAAAATTGGCCCGAACCACAAATAGATATAGTGTAATTAACCCCCTTTTTGTGCTGCCAAAGGCCTTGTAATTGAATTGGCACATCTCCATGTACAAAGTGCTTGGGGGTCTAGGGGAGAAAATGTTCAAGCTGCAGGATTAGTTGCATATTGTAATTATTTCTCAAAAAAAACCCCCTTTTTGTGCTAAGTAATAATTAAAGACAATGAGAGAAGTAGATGAAAATTCTTTAAAGAGTCTCTTCTCCACATTTTTCTTTTTGACTTAAGACTTTGTCCCACATTGTTAAAGATAAAATCGAATGTCGCCTTTCTAAGTGTTTAATCTACCTTGCAAATTAGAGGACTTCTTTTAGAGTAAGAATGGGGTTTATATTTCTTATAAATTACACTTGTAGTTTGATTTGATGTGTTGTTATTTGTATTTAAAAAGTTGTCATTGTTGTTTTTATTTATTACTATCCACGTTAATTTTTTTTTTTTTAAATAACAATTTTCCAATGCGCTTATCTTTTAAATTAAAAATATAATAACTTAAGTTGCAATTAGAATCAGTTATGATTTACATATAAAACGTATATATGGCGTGAAATTTGAATTTTAAATTTCTCAATTTAACTTTTCAACCATAATTTGTCCTATTATTTATAGGTTAAGTATTAAAATGCATGTCCTAATCTTATGAATTTTGCATTTTAAATTTCTCAATACATGTAATTTTCTTATTGTTAAATAATTTTTATTATATGATAGGAAATTTTTGAAGTATACTATAGTGGGCACTGAAAAGTTCTATTCCAATTAAGTAAATTATTATTATTATTTTGACTCAGCAAAAAATAATATTACTATCCTTGTATGATTAGAGAGGGGGTATTATCCATGTATTACACATTTTAAACAATCTTACACACATTTTAACACACTTTTTCACTCACACAGATATCAAAAACACCCAAACAACATTACTCGAACTAACCAACCAAACAAGCCCCTACTTTTTCCCTATTTCCAAAACTACCCCTATTGTTGTTTAGTTCAAATCGATTTTATAAAAAACACATGTCAAATGGTTAAAAGACAAATTATAATAAAATAAAATAGATAAAGAGTGAAACAACCAATTTGAAAATAATAATAATAATCTCTTAAATATATCTAACTCTTTCCCTTTTTCTTTTTGGTAAGAAAATGTTATCAATACTTAAATAAGCCATACTTTTTATATTGATAAAAAAATTAACTTATTTTTTCTGATGTTAATAAATATTAGAAAATGAGAAAAACTATTTTCACAAAAGGTTTTTTATAGAAAAATCAAAGCATAAAGAGTATAAAATACAAGTCTTGTAGTAAAGTAACCAGACACATCAAAATGAATACAGTACATAGTCAGCGGAGAACCCCTTAAGGAAAAAAAAAAAAAAAAACCTCCAATTAGATACGAGCTAGGGGTGGCATTATTCATCATGACCTACAGACACTTTTTTGTGGATTAGTATTTAGCGTAAATTGGTTAGTGCCAAAAATGGGTTGATATGCTTAACACGGTTAATAAATAGGTCAATTCTATGTTGATTTGCTAAATTAGTAATCAACTTAAAATGACTTAATTAAAATAAATAAATGTCATTTTTCTCTAGACTAAATTTGAATATTCTAAATATAATTAAGAAATTGGTGTCTTGCACATGTTGATAACAAAAAGTAATTATAAAGTGGATGTTATAAGTTGAAAGTTTATTGCATCTATTAAAAAATAATTAAAAAAATTACCCTTATAAAATAAATGGTTTTCTTTTCTTTTCCTCTTTCATTAGAGAACTATTGGGTTTATGTGCTACCCCAATCCCCCCCCCCCCCTCTCCTTTTGATATAGGCCAAAATCAGTCTTAAATCTCTTAATTGACAAAGGAAACTTTATTAGTTAATTAATAAAATCTTCATAGCTCAATGCTTTCATTTTGAATGATGGAACTAGATCATCTGAATGGTGGGAGTGGGAGATGAAATGTTTTTTGTGGAACAATATGATACCTATTGTTGGAAATTGACCTAAGTGTTGGGAATATACACGAATTTTCAAATTTGTGAGATACAAAAATAAAAAATAACATACGTTCAAAGGCAATTATACAATACAAGAAATTACGTGATTCAACAATTTTCCTACGTTTACAGAAATGCAATGATTTCACTATTTTTAGGGAAATTATATTAAGTGTCGCAGTACATTTTTTCTCTCTAAAACAACACGGCCAAACCCTAATTTGAAGCAATAATATTTATATTCCATACAACAGATCAATAATGGGTTAAAAACAGGCAAATTATATATGTATCATTAAAAACTGTAATACTTTTATATCATATTAAGTCATAATCCAAATTAAACACAAATTAGGCTTTATGTAAGATGACTAGATGAGGAGATCATATTGTTTAGCACAAGAGATGGACAATTCATTTCAGATTTTGTACAAAACCATCAAAATCTGGTGCCCCGCTTTGTAGAGACGCGGCTAAATCGAAGCACAAATGGATAGGTATACGAATATGAGCACATAACCCCAAGAGAGGGGAGGGGGAACAGTGTGTACAGTTACTTGACTGAGGGATTGAATTTTTGAAACCTAAGTTGTCCCACTGATTTGATAGATGGTTAGATTGGATCCAATGCCTATGTTATAAAAGCTTAAAACCTGTTGCATCACATGTTTTTCTTTTCCTTTTATGATGTATGTTGCATTTCTTGCTGTGAACGTGAGAAGATTCAATGATTCATCCGTGTCTTCCGTTGAGGCTGGAATACTAGTCATGGGGTAGGTTATCAAACTTATTGAAATTGGAGAAACTCTGAAAAGTGAAATATTCTTACCGATTGAAAAGTAAAACGAGTATAAGATTGAGTTTGGATTGCACTGAAGCTCCTGTGTTTGGCATTTGGCATTTTTTTTATTTATAGATCTCGTACACTGTTTACAGCACTTGCAAGTATGAATTTCAGTAATTGTTAAGTTAAAATTGGGTCTTATGATACTATTTACACATTTAAAAATTATTTTGTTACAGTGTTTTCAGTTTTCAATTTTTGGCAATAAACAGTATCCAAACAGACCCTAAGTCAAATAATTCAATCCCAACCCAAAAAAAAAAAAAGTATCAGTCAAACAGTGAATTTTATTTTTATTTATAAAAAAATTAAATCTTATAGTTTTTTTCCCCTTTTTTTGAAGAGATTAAATAAGATAAAAATAACAGTTATACGATAATTTTATAAGAAATCAATAAAAAGAGAACTATTTTATATTATTACTAGTTAATGTAGGTGCAAGCACCCATCCGTGCATTTCAATTCTCCTCGGTGTGCACGATCCCAATTCTGTAGGGAATATGTTTCAATCGAATGGACTAGAGACGGAGGGTTTAGTGGGAGTCACCAACTGGTTTAGGTCTAAGAACCAAACATGAGCCCCTTGCAGAGGGTCTTGTATATCCAAAATCAAGGTTCAGGGTTAAGGTACATGGGGTGGAAAGTTGTTAAGCACCTAACCCTACTCGATACGTGGGTCGGCCTCCACTTATTGTGTTTCATATCTTAATTTTATTAAGGATCCTCTAATAGGCTATCAAATCATACAAACAAACACAATCTCTAGTCTTATATTCATCACATCCTAACATTTATCTAAACATACATCCCAGCATTCATGTAAGCATGACATACATCCACATCATCACATGGGATCTCATATTATATCACATGGGATCTCATATTATATCACATGGTATCTCATATCATAGACCACAAGACAACAAGTATCACTATCGCATCATCACAAAGCAGTAAACATGTCATCATATTATCTCATGGAAACAAATATATCACATGGCATCAACCATCACATCATTGCATCTGTAAGGTTGAATTTATTCAACCATCTAATTGGCTTTATTCCGTGCCAAATTTGCTTGTATTTCAGCATTTAGTAACCCTGTATTTAGGTGGGCTTGTTGTAAGGGTAGTGAGTGAGATAGAGTGAAGTTTGCTCAAGAGTGTGCAAGAAAACAGAGACTCGCGTCTTGGCCTCGCGGGTGACTCGCGGCTGCAAGCCGCCAAACGCAACACACGTGCCAAGCATGCCGGAAGGTGAACAGTCATGCTAGCTGGAGCACTACAGGACAAAACAGGACAACTGGTCATACGGTTATCTCGCGACTGGATCTCGCAACTTAGTCAAGTCGCGAGGTCAAGCCGCGAGCCACCCCTGTTTTGTAAAACCTGACGTTTCACATTCCTCTCACACTCCAGTATAAATACCCCTTTTACCCACAAATGTAAGAGAGCTTTTAGAGAGAATTTTGAGAGAGAAACCCTAAAGAAAAATAAGATTGATTCACCCACAATTTATACATTAGAGTCTCTTCAAATTCCTCAACTCTCTTCCTCTCCATTGTCAAATCCTTGAGAGGCATTTTACCAAACCTTATTCTCACCATTTTCATCACTGTAAGAGAGCTGTTTGGATTTCTGGGAAGCAGTTAGGAAGGAACCAATCTTCATTGGTTGATGCTATGGTCTAGTAGCGAAATCCGGGAAGCTAGAAAAGAAAAAGGTTCGGTGCAACCTCGTTGGAGTAAGAAGCTTAGAGGGCTTAGGTGCACTGGGTAGATTAGGCTTGGAGGGTCTTTTGCTGTCCATGTATCCCAACTATATTTTCTAGTGGATTGTTTACCGTTTGAAGGGCAGCGGAGAGGTTTTACGCCGAGGGTTTCGGTTTCCTCTTCGATAACACATCGCGTGTTGTCTTTGTGTTTGCATCTTCCTTCCCTTTTATCTTTGTCTTTTATTAACTGTTGTGGGTTGTGTTTTTAATTTGGCTTAGATAATTTTTCCAATTCCATATTATAGCTTATGTTAAGTTTCCGCACACTAGTTGTTTGACATAATACTTGAATTGGTTAAGTTAAAATTTGGGGGTCTAAACGTTCAAGGGTGTTTATACACAAATTTGAACTTTCATTTGGTATCAAAGCGGGTACACTATTATTGGTTTCATTACCATTGTGTGATCCTTGACTCCCTTTTGAGATGGATCGGTCTCAATCCCTAAATGCACCTCCATATTTTGATGGTAGTAATTATGTTTTTTGGAAGGTTCGCATGAGAGCTTTTCTGTGTTTTATTGATGAATTTGTTTGGGATGCTGCTGAGATTGGTTGGACCAGACCTGAGGCAGCCAAATCCACATGGGATAAGGCAGCACTCGCTGCATCTAATGCTAACAGTAAAGCACTCAACGCTATTTTCTGTGGTGTGTCTCCAGATGAATTTCACAGGATCTCCCACATTACCGTTGCCAAAGAAGCATGGGAGATTTTGGAAACCACCTACGAAGGCACGAAGAAAGTGAAAGACACCAAGTTGCAAATGCTGACCACTCGGTTTGAGGAGCTCAAAATGAGTGAGGATGAGTCCTTTGACTTTTTCTATGGGAAGCTAAATAAGGTGGTTGTCAGCAAGTTCAATTTGGGGGAGAAAACGGAGGATTCTAAAATTGTAAGGAAAATCCTTCGATCTTTGCTGGAAAGTTTTCGTGCTAAAGTGACAGCGATTGAAGAGAGCAAGGACCTTGACGACATCAAAGTCCAGGAGCTGGTTGGTTCTCTTCAAACTTATGAGATGTCGCTGCCCAATCAACGAAAGAGTAAATCTCTTGCTCTTAAGACCATTAATGAGAAGGTGGAAGATCAAGACTCATCGAGAGAAGATGTGGTTGACAAAGATGTTGCATACCTTGTTAAAAATTTCAGAACATTCTTGAAATTCAAAAATAATGGCAAATTTGGTGATAAAGGAAAATTCCAAAGTTCAGGAAGGGAGAAAAAGGAATTCAAAAGGAAATATGGAAAAGAATCCCAACCTACACAAGGTGTCACTTGTTTCGAATGTAACGGGCATGGACACTTTAAGAAGGAATGTCCGAATTATTTGAAATCGAAAGACAAAATGTATGTCACGACATTGAGTGACTCGGATTCATCCGAATCAGAATCTGAAGAAAGCTGTGATGGAGAGGGGAACTACTCAGCGTTTATGACTATTGCTCACGTTGAGTCTTCAGACGAGTTGAATCTGCTTGTACGAGACCTTGGAGAACATAGTGATGAAGAATCATTGGGAATTGTTGAAGAATTAGATGCTGAAGAAGATGAAAGCACAACCAATCTTCAAGAGAATTATAACTCACTCCTGGAGAAGTTGGGTGAGTACACAAGGGTGGCCAAGGCTGCTGTGAGAAAAATGAAGAAGGCAGAGGAGGACTATAAAAGTCTCCTAATCCGATATAGGGAGGCCAAATGTGAGATAGAGACACTGAATGGTGAGCTGTCAGAAGCTTACACAAAAGTGAGATTTCTTGAACAAGAGGTTGTGCAAGCAAATGCTAAAATAGAGAGGGTCACCACCAAGAAGCTAGATGATGTTATTTCATCTCAAAAGAGTTTTTCAAACAAATCTGGATTGGGATATACCGGAGGAAGTAGCTCATCTGGAACTGTCACTAAAGAAGTGAAGTTTGTAAAGGCTAAAGATCCAGTTGTAGTTGACCTTACTGCTGAGAAGCTCAAGATGGAGGAGAAGAAGAATGTGGAGAACCAACAGTTGTTGAATCCCCGCAATCAGTATGTGGGCAGGTCTGAATCTCGTGCCAAGTCATGTCCACGACCATAAAGAGGTCCTAGATCAACTTATGTGTGTCATCATTGCGGACTTCAAGGACATACTCGACCAAATTGCCAAAAGCTGAGAGCAAAGAATAGTGCAACTCCTCAAAGGTCAGGAGGACCTAAAAATGATAAAAGAAATTGGGCAGGTGAACAATCTAGAGATCAAAATGGTGATCCCGGAATGCTAAACGTGATGAAGATGATTGGTACATTCACCAACTACTTGGAAAGCTTCTCACGAAGGTTTGAAAGCCCTAATTCCCGTACCCAATCCTATAAGGAAATTACCCCAAACGCAAGTGACGTGTGGGTGAAAAAGGGTACTCATGCATAAGCATTACAACATGTCCATGCATTAATACTTCCTATGCTTTGCGACGATGTTTGTTTGTTTGCTTGTTGTTTTTGCTGTTGGTTATTTGCTTGTCTACTTGTGCATATTTTTTTTTATCAATCTTTTTCTGCAAGTGTCAAAAAATCCAAAAATCACATAAAAATTAGAAAATCAAAAAATTTGATTGACATTATTGAGTTTTTGTCTCAAAACCTGTTTTGTCTTGTACCATTGTGCATTATCGAGCATTACTTGTTTTTTTGCACTCATATCACTGTGGGAAAAATCTTGAAATCTATGTGATTGTTGTAAATAGATCTTCAAACTTGTCATGAATGATTAGTGAATGGTTATATTGATCTTAAGACATGCATAGACTTGTGTTTATATATCTTCCCACTCTTTATTATTGTTTTTGCTAAAAAGAGCTCACCAAATGTAAATCTCCAAATGAAAAGAGATATTGAGCTGTAAAAGCCTGTCGCACACTCTAGTATTCGATTAGGAAAAAGGGTAAGCGACCTAAAATTAAAGTGATTGTTTGTTCAAAAAGCCTAAGACTAGTTCATTAAAGTGAAATATCAAATATCACTCTCACAATGAGAAGTAATTGTCTTAAAAGATCAAAAAGATCAAATGTTGTGATTAAAAGTAGAGTCAAATGTAAAGCTCCAAGTTATGTCATCAAGTTTTGTGGGAGGTCATATATACATATTTCTATAATTGAGATGGATCACTTGATCTAGTGCTAATTGTGTATGTCTTGGTTGAATTGATCATTGAAACTTCACATTAGACTAAGGACTATCTCATTGTTGATATCCACACACAACACACAAGTTTATGTTCAATAAATGTCATATTCATTTGTGTGATTGTACTTGATGAAATGTGTTTTCACATGCTCAATCTTTGTTAATTCAAACACAAAAAGATTTTTGAGTGTTTTAAGTGTTTTTGGAAAGTATTTTGTTTAAAATTCTGAATATTTCAAAAATCCAGTTTTGCCCTGTTTTGGCGGCTCAGTCGCGGGTAAGTCAAGTCGCGAGCCTCAGTCGCGTTTTCACGGGTCATTTTTGGCGACTTGTTCGCGAGTGGAAGGTCCAGTCGCGAGAGTTACTCAGAGATTTTCGCGGCTCAGCTCGCGACTCACTCGCGGGTAGACCTTCCAGTCGCGAAAAACACTTAGAAATTTTTTTTCTAACTTTTGTCTTTGAGTGTTTTGGCGACTTGAACTGGTGACTTGTTGGCAACTCTCTTCAGTCGCCAAAAACGCGTGTTTGGCAAAAATAGGGGCAGTTTTTAAATCTTTTTCAGTTTTTCCCTTGAACTTTTGTGACTGTTCATCTTCTCTCTCAACTATCTCCTTCCCAAACACTCCGTGCTCCCATTTTCAAACTCCATTGTTGCGTATTTTCTGCTCAAAATCTTTAAGTAACAGGTATGGGTTTTCATTCTTGAACTCCTTTCTACTTGATTTTGTGTTTTTCCCCCTTGATTTTTCGCATTTGTGTATGTTTTTGAAATGGGTTTGTGTTTCGGCTATTGCTCTATGTTCATGCTTAGCTTGTGGATGTTGTTGCTTGAGTTTGAAATTATTTTAGTTGTTTCCTTTATGGTCTTCATCATGTGCTTAGCTAAGTGTTTCCTTTTTTTATTTTATCTGAACTTGTGCTGATGAGTTGATTCGAAATGTTCCTATTGTGGATGTGTAGTTTACTGTGCTGAATGTGCATGTTCTACTGTGTGAATCCATCGGGAGCATCTATTAGTTTTACTATACTGATTATGAGTCATGTCATTTTTCATTCCATTGTATGTCTCATTGACATATATTTGTCTTTAGGATGTTTTTCTATCTCTGATGATTTAATTCTCCCCTGCATTCTCCCTGTTGTTCTTGTGTTTCCTATTTTAGGCTTGTTTATCCATATGGTTGATCTAAGTAGCTTAATGTTTAAGTGTTCAAGTTCATCTGTGTGGCTGCAATTTCTTTGTTAATTACATGGTACTAACTAGTTCTACACATGTATTGTTCTATGCTGTTGTGGCCTCTTCTGATTGTTCACAGATGGCTCCCTCACCTCCGAAGAAGAAAACTCCTGCAAAGAAGGCTGACAAACAATTGAAAATGGATTCTAATCTGTTTAGGTCAGTTCAACACTTTGAGAGATACAAGGATTTCTTCTTGAAAGCAGGAATTATTCAAGAAAGATTTGTAGATTTGGAGGATTTAAGAAACTCCTTTATCCCCAGCTGTTTTGAAGGGAGAGGATGGGAAAAGCTTCTGAGTGATCTCCCTGTAGTGTGTGAACCCCTGATTAGGGAGTTTTATTCAAATGCTGTGATAAGGGAGAATGATTTAAGCTGCTGGGTTAGAGGTAAAGAATTCACTTTGGATGCACATGTCATTGATGATGTGCTAGGGCTTGAAGGATTAGAAGATCAGGAGTTTGTCAATTACAAAGATAGGATTGTATCTATTGAAACTGTTCAACAAAGGATAAGTGGACAGAGAGAAGGGAAATGTCTGAATACCACAGCTTTTCCAGTGGACATGAGGTGTCTAACAATAATCATGATGTTTAACCTCTACCCATAAAGAAGTTAACTACAATCAACTGTGCAAGAGCAATATTTCTAATGGATCTCAAAGAAAAGACATTCATTGACATCAATTCCCACATATATGACACTATTGTGGATGAGATTAGAACAACTTCTAGGCCAAAACTAATCTTTCCTAGTTTGCTAATGAGGATCTTTAGAAAGAATGGTGTTCCAATCCCTCAAGACATCAATCCCATGTCCACACCCTCTGCAATTAACAAGCTTACCTGAAAAGGATAAGTGTTAGGCTTCCAGGAGAAGAAGATGAAGGTGATGAAGGAGAGGGTGTCCCAATGGAGACTGAGGTAGAGGCAGCAGGGCATGCATCAACCTCAACACCCAGAAGGAGTGGCAAAAGGACTAGAGCATCAACTTCTTCAGATACACCTCCAGATGCTTTTCAAATCATTCTGGAACGACTTGATGGGATCAGAGGAGTCCAGACTGAGCACTCTGAGAGGATGAGAGCCATGCAGGACCAAATTGATATTTTGTCTGCAAAACTTGACAGCTTCACTACCCAGCATGGACAGTGACCCTTTGGCCATTCCGGTCAAAAAGGGGGAGATGTTCTTTCTGTTGTTGATGAGAAGCAGAAAAGTAGCTCTTAAGGGGGAGTAATGTGTTGAGGGGGAGTTGTCAAAATCAGAGACATTGTTTATATATGCTTATGTTTTGGGTATTTAATGTTTATATGGGTTTGATACACTGTGGTTTTGGTGTATATTTGTTTCTAACTTATAACTTATACTCTTGGTTTAATCTTTTATATATTTTGTTGATGTTTTTCAGTTTAATATTGTGTTTGTACCCATGTGCTTTTGTAAGCTTTTAGGTTTAATGTTTTTATGCATAATCTGTAGGCTTTATGGTTTGTACTTTGCTTAATGCAGCCTTTTATGTTATGGTGAAATCAGTACTTCTATCTAAATGTCTTGCATTTTGATTTATGTACTGTCACTCTTGTGCCCTTGTAGGATTGTTCCTAGATGCATATACTTTGTGTATTATGCATTGGTTGAGTGTTGAGCATACAAGTATCTTGCCTTGTGCTTGTTAACTTGTATGTCCTTGTGTTCATTCCAAGTGTGAATGAGCATTGTGGTCACTACCTTATAGTGATTACTTGGTTAATCAAGCCATGGTTTGTTTCTTAACTCCATATTTGCTTGATCACATATTGCCTGTTTCATATGCATTTCACGATTTTCTGTTTACAATGATCATGGTGTATTGTTGTGTTTCAGGAGTCTTATGTTCATATGATTCAAGTGCTTCACAGCTTCTAGAGTTAGGTGTGAGTGAGTTTTGCTCAACTGTTTCGAACTCACATGTTAAGTCTAGAGTCTGTTTTAGGGTTTTGTCACGGAATAGCCAAAGGGGGAGATTGTAAGGTTGAATTTATTCAACCATCTAATTGGCTTTATTCCGTGCCAAATTTGCTTGTATTTCAGCATTTAGTAACCCTGTATTTAGGTGGGCTTGTTGTAAGGGTAGTGAGTGAGATAGAGTGAAGTTTGCTCAAGATTGTGCAAGAAAACAGAGATTCGCGGCTTGGCCTCGCAGGTGACTCGCGGCTGCAAGCCGCCAGACACAGCACACGTGCCAAGCATGTCGGAAGGTGAACAGTCATGCTAGCTGGAGCACTACAGGACAAAACAGGACAACTGGCCATACGGTTATCTTGTGATTGGATCTCGCGACTTAGTCAAGTCGCGAGGTCAAGCCGCGAGCCACCCCTGTTTAGTAAAACCTGACGTTTCACATTCCTCTCACACTCCAGTATAAATACCCTTTTTACCCACAAATGTAAAAGAGTTTCTAGAGAGAATTTTGAGAGAGAAACCCTAAAGAAAAACAAGATTGATTCACCCACAATCTATACATTAGAGTCTCTTCAAATTCCTCAACTCTCTTTCTCTCCATTGTCAAATCCTTGAGAGGCATTTTACCAAACATTTTACCAAACCTTGTTCTCACCATTTTCATCACTGTGAGAGAGCTATTTCCATTTCTGGGAAGCAGTTAGGAAGGAACCAATCTTCATTGGTTGATGCTACGGTCTAGTAGCGGAATCCGGGAAGCTAGAGAAGAAAAGGTTCGGCGCAACCTCGTTGGAGCAAGAAGCTTGGAGGGCTTAGGTGCACTGGGTAGATTAGGCTTGGAGGGTCTTTTGCTGTCTATGTATCCCAACTATATTTTCTAGTGGATTGTTTACCGCTTGGAAGGCGGCGGAGAGGTTTTACGCCGAGGGCTTCGGTTTCCTCTTCGATAACACATCGCGTGTTGTCCTTGTGTTTGTATCTTCCTTCCCTTTTATCTTTGCCTTTTATTAATTGCTGTGGGTTGTGTTTTTAATTTGGCTTAGATAGTTTTTCCAATTCCATATTATAGCTTATGTTAAGTTTCTGCACACTAGTTGTTTGACATAATGCTTGAATTGGTTAAATTGTAATTTGGGGGTCTAAACGTTCAAGGGTGTTTATACACATATTTGAATTTTCAGCATCAACACATGTTCATATCATATTCATCCCATATCATCTATGCATGTTCATGTTCAAATGCATATGCATGTCTTACCTTCACTTATCTCGCTAAATCATCACCACTGCATCCATACGTTGATATGATCATATTCATGTGCATGTTCATGTTGGCATCCAAACATATAATCCCTAATCTTGATCCAATCAACCTAAGCATGTGAGACATGTTATTTACTAACTGACATAAACGTATGAAAACTAATCTAAAAAGAACGTAAAATATGTATCTAACTTAGCAAAGTAGGAAAGAAAACAAGAAACAAACGAGTTATGGAATTTTGGGTTGAGCTTGCTCGTGCATGCAGAAGCATGCTAGTGGATTGCGGCATAAGGACGACCTTGCATACATAACCCGACCCAGAACCCAGACATGCATTAGCCAAATAAACTACATCCTAAGCTATCCTAACATGCTCCTAATTATCAAAGAAATAAACTTAAATTACATGGAAGATAATCAAAGCTATAGAACAACAGTAAAACTAAAAGAAAAGAAAGGAAAATGTAAGAACGATACCTCAAACAAAGAGATCTATGGAGCTAGATTTTGACTGTCCCTCTTAGTCAATCTAAAAGGCACAAAACCAATGGGTTAGTAAGCTTTAACTAGAGGGCTTATACCAAAAATTGTCCTAACCAAGAAAATTTTAATTTTGAAGGTGTTTTAAAGAAAACTCCTCTTCGAATCACTATTTTCTAGTATATTCGATGTGTTTTGGGAAAAGAGGGGTGCATGGCTCTTCCCAAGCGATGTAGGATTATCTTTACACATGTTTCCGTCAAAAATCTTTCCTTACATAGCTTCTACAACCCTACTTGTGCGAACATACCCGAAGGCTATGGGCACATGGTTAGTGCCTATGTGTGTGGGTTCTATACCTGCGTGTGCAAGGCTAGGGTTTCTGCAAGGTTTTTAAACAACAAAATGACCTTCAAGTTAAAGAGTTTCCTTAGCTAAGCCATAGAAAAATCATGGATCCTTTTAGTGATATCATCATTAGAGAACGGGAGCTCAAGTCGTAAGAGGTATAAAATAATGTGTCTATAGTTGCCTCTTTTGACCTGTTAACTTCGTTGATGAAATTAAAGTAAACTGAGATAAACCATTTTTATTTCGGCTTACTGCTTGGAATCACCTATGCACTCAACAAACAACACGCATACATGGGGCAGATGCAACTTTATGAGTTGTGTGAAATTCATATACCCGAATTCCGACGGGTGCTACTGGGGAAACGAGTAGCAACATGCTTGCAATTCCTAAGCTTGGTTGCCAATTGTCAAGAAAAAGGTGAGTGACTCGCTATCCCTAAGTCACTAAAAAAGAGAAACAATCATGGCCAATGGCCTCAAGATGGGGAGATCACTCCACCACCTACAAACATCATACAAGTCAGACAAGACATGTAAAAGAAAATGGTGCTTTTACAAGTGAGTAAGAAGACTTTCCTGGGGAGGTCGAACTAAGACTTTCCTGGGGAGGTCGAACTATTTCTCATCTCTATCTTATCTCTTTGGCTCTTGCCTCTTTCTCTATCTTATCTTTGTGGCTCTTGCCTTTGTCTCTATCCTATCTCTATTTCTGAATTTTGGTATCATTCCACTAGGGATTTTCTTTGATGTTCTCTAGAGGCCTCTAAGGATTTTTTTTTTTTTTTTTTTTTTGGAACATATCCAACTTTGGAGGGAATATGTGCACTAAACCCGAGACTTTTATATGATGACGGCGAAAATCTCACTCTTGAGGGCTTTTCCTAGGGTTATTGGGGTTCATCTGCAAGTTCTAGTTTGAAAGTGGTGAAGATGGTGAATCCACTCTTGTAAGGACCAAATTACAAACTTTAAGGTTATCTGAGTAAGTTCACTCTGAAATGGGCTAAACTGCAAATCTATGGCAAAACTGTGAAATTTCCACTCTTGTAGGGATAAATTGCAAATATTGGAAAATATTGCTCCATTGGGGATTAAACTTGCAAAATCAGAGAAATGTCCACTTTAGAGGGATTAAACTGCAAATTATGAGAAATATCCACTTTGGGGAGACTAAATTATGAATTTTGAAAACTACCCCCTCTAGCGAGACTAAACTATAAAAAAATCTTGGAAGTGTCCACCCTAGAGGGACCTAATTGCAAATTCTGAAATCTAGGAGGTTTATTTATTTTTTTTATTTATTTTTTTTTTCTTTTTACATAGTGGTGGAAACGTTATACCTGCTTGCACGATGTCCCTCAAACGACTTCTTGATGAATTTGATGGTTGATTTTTTTTTTTATAGTACTTGATGGTTGAATTTACTCCTTATAATGATTGGTCTTCTTATTCATAAATATTTCGCGTGACTTCCAAATGAAGTTGTGTGTGTGTGGGTCCTTGGGAAAGATCGAATGTTGTCCTATAGCTTTCTTGATCTGATGATGAAGAATTTTGGTAAGTGACAATGTGTGTACGTGAATGTGTGTAAAGAATTAGAAGAGTAGTGTTGTAGGAGCAACTTAAGGGGTGTTTGGTTCAACGTGATGTTACATTACGTCATAATATTGCGTTATTGTAATCTTACATTAATGGAATCTCAATACAAAAATACAATATTACATTGTTTAGGAAGGTGATGGGATTAAGATGATGTGATATATTTTTTAATTTTAAATTATGATAATGTTAGAAAAAATAAAATAAACCAAAAACTTTAATATCACATTATCGTAATGTGCATTACATCAAAAGCACATCACAGCGAACCAAACACCCCCAAGGGTGTAGGGGTTCATCTGCAAATTCCAATTTGAAAGGGGTGAAGATATGGTGAATCCACTCTAGGAAGAACCAAATTTATGAAGTATGTCACTACTCCCAGTTTTTAAATAACTTCAGTGGTGGCAAAAACAGTAACTATGGAATCAAAATCCTTTAATTGGATGGTGGGAGTAGGGGTGGCAAAATTGAACACGGCCTATGAACTTGACACGACACGACATGAAATTAGTAGGTTATGTGTAGAGGCTTAATGGGTTCATGTCATATTTAGGTTGACACGGCTAATCCGTTTAATAAATGAGTTGGGTTAGTAGCCATCACATGGAACCCGTTTGACCTGTCTAACCCGTTAAATTAAATTAAATTTTACTAATATACCCTTCAAACCCTAGGTATATAAACTTATTAGTTGTTATGGTTTATTTTCTTTAACATATTATGATTGATCATTTGTGATATTGAGATATGTTTTAGTTTTGAATTATTATTTATAATGTAGCTACTCGTTAATTCTGAATTTTATATTAAAAATATTTATTTGTTTGGTTTTTCAAAATTCATATCAATTTGGTTGATACTACATTTTTTTTTTTTTTTTTGTTTGATAAAATCTAATAAACAAGTCGATACAGCTGACCCATTTAATAAATGGGTTGTGTTGGGGTTGAGAAATCCTAACCCGTTTAATAAAAATATTGGGTTAAGGTTGACCCATATAGTCAAATACGCATGAGTCGACACGACACGAACTCAACACGCGAACATAAATTGCCACCCCTAGGTGAGAGTGTTCTTTATAGAGGAGGAATGGAGTAGATAAATTAACTATTACCCCATTATTTCCCTTCAAGAGTTTTGAACTTCTTTTTATCCTTAACACATTCAAGTTTGGTTTAAAGTTTATAAAATACACCAAAAATTGGATTTAGTGGGAAGCAAGAAATGTGTGATGATTGATACCCGTGTCCTAGGCACATTTTGGCTCAAAATTCGTTTTTTGGCAGGTTTTTCTTGATTTTTTGACTTGCATAAGGATAATTATGAATTTTAAATGTATTTTAAAGTTACTATATAATCACCTCCGCACACCCTTGGTCCGATAGTCACTCCACAAGTATAAGTGCTTGTGGGGTGTAGGGTGTGGGGGGCAAGGGCCGGGCTTCAAGTCTCCAGAAGTGAGCTTCACACACATATACACTTAGATTAGGTTAGAGTAGAATTCTTATCTTGTATTTAAAATAAAAGAAATAAAAAAAAAAGTCACTAAATTATCATAACATTATCTTAATGATCCTAATTCTTAATCTCTATCTTAATTACTTTTTTGTCTTAGAAAAATAAACCCATTATATTTTGACATAAAATTAATCTTAATTAATCCAATTAAGGACCACTCAAAATTATTCACTCGTAATCACATGGTTTGTGGAATAGCAAATAACATTCGATTAGCACAAATTTTAGCATGTATCATGCATGTTAAAAAACATAACAAACATATAATTCAATTAATTGTAAAATTTTCAAAATATTAATGAAATAAAAAATTATGCAATGGTGTAAAATTGCTTATAATTACACCACTTAGAGCATTCCCATCTGAGAATGCAAAATGCATTTTAGATCCTATTGTAGCAAAAAATCACCCAAAACACACCTACATTCGAAAATTTATTACTGCTCAAATTTTGCATTCTTGCTGTAGTAAGATCTAAAAATAAATCTTACTGTAGTAGGCTCTAAAATTCAAAAAATCTTATTTTATTCCAAGTTTATAACATCTCTCTCTCTCTCTCTCTCTCTCTCTCTCTCTCTCTCTCTCTTAGTGGTGCCTTCACGTCAGTGGTGGTGGATTTTAGTTTCCTTTCTAGGTTTCAGCACATGATTTGTTGTTTTATATATAGGTATATACAAGGATAAGTTGTAATAATGATATTTGAGTTTGGAGAATATGGTTTCATAAAGTGAAAATTCAAGTTCTAGAATTTTCTAAGCAAAAATTCGAAAATTTGAATTTTCTGAAATTTTCTATAGAATTTTCTAGTGACAGTTCAGAAAGGTTGAAGAGGTTTCAATCTTTATTAACCATTTTATAAAAAATAATTAACTCTTCATACATGCCTTTTCATGAAACTTAACCCTATGGGTATAAATAGAGGCTTATGTTCACTTGAAAAAATAACTAACTCAAAAAAATAGTAAGTTTGAAAGAAACACAAGAAATCCTATGGCCATTCTCCAAAATTGCTATCTGTAAAACCCAACATTTTGGTTGTATCCTGCAAATAACATTCGATTAGCGCAAATTTTGGCATGCATCATGCATGTTAAAAAACATAGCAACCATATAATTCAATTAATTGTGAAATTTTCAAAATATTAATGAAATAAAAAAATTATACAATGGTGTAAAATTGCTTATAATTACACCACTTAGAGCATTCCCAGTTAAGAATGCAAAATGCATTTTAGTTGTATCCTACATTTTGGTTGTATCCTGCAAATAACATTCGATTAGCACAAATTTTGGCATGCATCATGCATGTTAAAAAACATAGCAAACATATAATTCAATTAATTGTGCAATTTTCAAAATATTAATGAAATAAAAAATTATACAATGGTGTAAAATTGGTTATAATTACACCACTTAGAGCATTCCCATCAAAGAATGCAAAATGCATTTTAGATCCTATTATAGCAAAAACTCACCCAAAACACACCTACATTCGAAGCTTTATTACTGCTCAAATTTTGCATTCTTGCTGTAGTAAAATCTAAAAATAAATCTTACTATAGTAGGCTCTAAAATTCAAAAAATCTTATTTTATTCCAAGTTTCTAACATCTCTCTCTCTCTCTCTCTCTCTCTCTCTCTCTCTCTCTCAGTGGTGCCTTCATGTCAGTGGTGGTGGATTTTAGTTTCCTTTCTAGGTTTCAGCACATGATTTGGGTTTGGGGTTTGTGATGGTGGTGGTTGGGCTAGGGTTGAAGGTGAAGCAACCACTCTATGGGTTGTGATTTGGGTTTTTGTGGTGGTTAATTTGAGATTTTGGGTTGCAATCTGGGATGTGTAATGGTTGATTTGAGAATTTTGGGTTGTTGCAATGGTCGTGGCTGTTGGCTTGGTTGTAGTGGATTGGTTACGGTATTGGTCATCGTGGCTATGGTGGGTTGTCGGTACTGCTATTGGTAGGTTTGGTTTGGGTTTTATGGTAGCAACTGTGTTTGGTTTTTTAGTGGTTGTCGTGGTTGGGTTTGGCTTGTTAGAGGTGGTTCTCACCAATTTGGTGGATGTCACCAGTTCTGGTGGTTTAGATTTAAAGTTAAACTCTAATCAATAGACCATGCTTGTGTGTTGATGCTCTTAAGTGGAAAACAAATATATTTGAAGTAAACTCAATAGAATTTTATACTACTAATGTAATATTCATAATTTTATAACTAATATTCATAATATCTTATTATATTTTAGATTTTAATTAGTCATCTCTAAACCGGAATATATAAATATATTCACACTTTTATACTTCAAAAATTAATTATAACTTTTAATGTTCTTTTAATGCTTTATTATTTTATTTTTATTAACTTCTTATATAATTTGTAAAAATATACTTGAAAAACATTTAATTTCCCCATATATATATATATATATATATTAGTCAATTTGGTTAATTTTATAAATTTAATATCTATATTTTTATTAATTTATTATTAAAAGCAATTGTTCATCTTTTGTGGGACACACTTTAAAAATCTTAAATCTCTTTCCTTAACGGTTTTTTAAACGGTCAGGTGTAAAAATTATGGTTAGGTGTATTGTTGGCTGGCTTTGAGCCATTTGGCCTCTGTTGTGGTGTTGGTGTGGTATGGGTTTAATATTAGATATAGGGTGTATTGTTTTTTTTTTTTTTTTTTTTGAGAATAGGGTGTATTGTTGAGTAGGAATGTAAAGTAAATATCTCAGCAAAAAGGAATGTAAAGTAAATAATGTGGTGGTTTAGAAATGCAAAATGCATATTTACCTGGGAATGCACTTATAAAATGATGGACGGATGTTTCACCAAAATAAATAAGCATTCAATGAAACGAGTATCTACACACGCAAGGGTTTCTGGCTTGGAACTTCTGGAGTTTGACTATTGACCCATAAGAGTGCTAACAAGTAACAACAAACAACAAACTTTGACACTATGTGGTCCTTGTCCTCTACTCCTATGGAGTGATGGACCTGATGGCATTCAATAAATGAATAAACAATTTCACAGATATTGGAGCAAAGTTTGCATATGGATTTGCAAGAATGATTTTCAAAGCAAAAGTGATTTTGATTAAGTATGATAATTTTATAGTCGGAGTAATCGGTTTGCACATTAATAATATTCAATTTTAAATTCTACGATAATTGTAGGGATTAGAGAGATTTAGGATTTTTTTTTTTTTTTTAATTATAAATTTTGGATTCAGAGTTCAAACTCTTGACTTCTACTCCATAGTTATTTATCTTAAGGGCTGTTTAGTTGGAGGGGTGAAAAATTGAAATAATAGAAAAGTGGAGGGATAAAAAACTTTTGACTTCTCTCATTATGATTGGTTTGGGGTAGAAAAGTAGAAGGATAGAAAACTTTTTTATTATGATAAAAAATATTGTTCTTAAAAATTTATACTCTTGCCGCTATTAATTTATTTATATATAAATATTTTATTAGGGAAAAAAAAACTAGGGTTGGGTATAAAAAAACTAGGGTTAGGTATAAAAAAAAAAAAGGACACGGTTTGTATTTAGTACATTAGTGCATTGGACACATTAAGATGTGAACACGTTTGGACACATATTCACATCATTCTAATGTGTCCCATGCAATTGATACATTGAATACAATTCAACTTCTAAAAAAATTATACCAAACCTTAACTTCAAGAGGGGAAAAATACGGAGAAGAACAAAGAAAAAAGAGAGTTAGGTTGTGTTTGTTTGGAGCTGAAATAAAGTGGATAGAAAACTTTGAAAAAAAATGGGAAGGAAAATATTTTTGAGTGTGTTTGGTTGGGTGGGGAGGAAGGAAAATAAATTATAGATCTAAGATGTTTTCTCTCCAAGCCCACCAAAAACTTTTCTCTCCAAGATGGAGAGAAAACTAAAGGGAGAAATTGGGCATTATTTTTGGACGAAAATGTCCATGTGCAATTGCACAAGGGTTTCATCCACATTGTTTTTTTTTTTTTTTTTTTTGTTTAGATGTGAATTTTTTTTTTTATGTACATGATTTTTTTAAAAATAAATTTGGTGATTATTTTTTTTTTTTTGGTTGTTTATCACTTTTTTGGTTTTAAGTATATCTATAAATTTATATAAACTCACTTTTTCCATCCCTCCATTTTTCCACTCCCAACCAAACAAAAAAGAAGAAAATTAAAATATTTTCTATCCACCTACTTTTCCACCATTCCAACGAAACGCGGGGGGGGGGGGGGGGGCAGAATGGTAATTATCTTCGGTCCCCTCTCTTCTCTCCTATTTTATCTCCAAATTGGAACCTGAAATTTCATAAGCCAAGAGAAAAACTATCGAGTCCCACCATTTTCTCTCTGCATTTCCTTCCCAACTAACCAAACACTCATTTCCCTTATTTTTTCTCCCCTTTTGCTATCCTCCTCTTTTCACTTATAATCAATCAATCCTTAGGGTCAAGACATCTTATGAACCGTAGAGGGAGATACATTGGAAAACTACTTTTTTTTTTTGTCCATTTATTTTGCTTTGTGACCAGCCTTATGCTACACAAGGCCTAGGTCCAACTAGTAATTAAATGAAATTTTCGGTTAGATAGGAAAACAAGGATTCTCTGTTGAATAGGAAAACATGCAGTGATGTAAATCAATCTTTAAGAATCATATCCCTTGTTTGAAGCAATTTTTCTTTTTGCTTTAACCAATTATGCTTATATCCAACTTCAATTAATTCAGCAGTTCACACCGATGAATAAGGTTTTATTGCAGATGATACTTTTGATGCCATTTGCTTAATATTTTCCTTTTAAAAGGAAATTGTTTTCTCATAAGAACATTGTGGAGGCGCTCCTACTTTTTCTTTATCTCTTTTTCAAAATTGAAAAGGAAAAAATAATGAGAGAGGGTGAAAAGTGTACATATATATATATATATATATACAACTCCCTTTTTCTGGACTTTTTCTGAACTTATCAAGCAAAAATACATTGAGATAGTATTGCTCAATCTCAATACATTGATACACGTAGGGTAGGAGCACACGTTGAAGTATATATATGTTGTAATTGCCTAATCTTCCTCTTACTTAAATTGCTTTACATCTGTCTCAAAACGTATATGATTGATTTACTTATAACCCAAAATGATTGCAAAAACCCAGCATATATAGTGATAGTGGTGTGCAACTGCAACGCACTCGATCGGTGATCTCACTCTCACACTCGATGTTGTTCTGAGTGACTTACAAGCTACAATTTCTATCCTTGCTCAAATTCCCTTCTTCTTTTTTCTTTTTTTTTTTTAAGAACAGGGGCCGTGTAAGCAAAGGTCTTCTTTATTAGAACCAAAACTTGCATTTGAAATTGAAATGATGACTGTCTATTTCGAACGCTGATTGTGAATGGGGTAGGTAACACGACAAACACATTTTTATGAATCTTTTCTCGTTCAAACTTACGTTATTTCTGTCCTTTCTTTCCTTTTCTTTTCTTTTGTCTCTTTAATTTTTTTTATAACCACTTCCAATCCTAGCTTTATTTTTGCAAAAGTGTTCAAACCAGTCATTCAAACTCTTTAATTATTATCCAACCAATAATAGCTTAGCAATATTTTTTAGTAATCTTACCGTCATAAATTATTTTATAATATTTTTATAAAATGATGATTTGGTCAATCTCGTATTTGTTTTCATTTAGACCCACTATTAGTATCTTCTTCTTTTTTCACTTATTAATAATCACTCACCATATCAGTAGTTTGTAAATTTTTTTAAAAAATAATTTATATTTCTAGCATTATACAATTTTTTTTTTTTTTTTAGAGTAAGAACAATTGTGTGAGATCAATATATAAGTTATTAGGAGATTTGTGAAGTTAATTAAAATTTGACTAATTGTCCACAATACTTAACTATGATGGGCAAGTTAGACTATCATTTATGGTAAAGATCCTTCAAGAATATTTTCTAGAAATTGTCCCCCCAATACTTTTTTTTTTTTGGGTCTAAAATTATTCAGTTAGCAGCCTAGCCTAGCCTAGCCTGCCTAGTGGTGTTCAGACCGGACGAAATTATTTGGGTTTTAGCGTGTTTTAACCTAACTAGGCCTGACTAGTCAAAGTTTGGAGCTTGAATCTTCCAAGTTGAAACTTGAATGAAACACCACTTGGTATGACTGCGATGTCTTTGTTTTCTAACATTTAAAATGAAGACTTTAGAACATCCAGGTCGGTTACTTCTGAGCAACTATGAGTGACAAATTCAGATGGGTAAGCAATTAAAGAATCCTTGAAATCTTACGTTACTCCTCCTCCTAATTTAAAGTTTCAAACTTTCCATACAATGTGTTGGCTCAAAAGTAAATGAGTGGGAAGGTGTGGCATTGACGGTGCGGTTTAAATTTTCCCCAACCAGGTCCAGAAAAAACATAAACTACAAATTTAATTTTCTTTCTGGATGACTTTCAAATTTTTGGTGTGTAAACTCTATACCACTACGAATGAGGATAGACACAAACACATATAGTCAAAAAGCATATAGACCTGGCGATTACAATTGCTACCATTTAGAATCACCTAACCCGGAATATTTACAAATTTTGGTCAAAAAGAAAAACTCATGGTGTATGGTTATTAGATAATTTTCCAAAAACCAGTATCTTGTGTCTTTGACAAATCCTAGTGCTTGAGCCTTCCAATGACAGTTGTTACTCCTAAATTTGAAGTTTGAAAATGTCCCAAATTTGACTTTGAAACCGTAAGCATTGCCGTAGGGAGCTGATATACCAAATTTGACTTTGGTAGAATAAAAAAAAAAAAAAAAAAAAAAAAAAAAAAGTCGAAAGTGTTTGGTTGGTCAATTGCTTATTTGTTTGTCTTTTGAAAATTTGTTGCAAATCGCAAGCACGGGCAGACAAGAAGACTCACGTCTATTTCATGCAAATCTACTTACTTTGACGTTTGACGTTTAATGTAGACTCTTAAGATATTAATTTATAAAATATCTCTAGAAATTTTTTTATGTAAGAAGAGAACAAAAATTAAAATTTTTTATATTTTTCAAGAAAGTTGTGTCATAATTTTTTAAAAATTATTAATTTACCGTTGTCCTAAAAGCACCAATTAACTTGATCCATTTTAAAAATCAAATAGTATCAGTTGCAGAAGCTCCATGGAATGAAAGCATTTTAATTAATTCATCAAATCTAAAGTTTTTTTTTTTTTTTTTCAAATTAATACATACACAAAATCTTGCATTTCTACCTTAACACTCAGGTAAGTGTTTGCATCAATCCTAACAAAGGGACCTATTTTAGATCATAGCTTTTTGAAAATCCGTACATCATAGAATTCCATATGTAACCCCAAAAGTCTTAGTCATATAGCGATCCACAAAAATGTAGCAAAGGAGATCCTATTCTCGATGATGGATATCCAAGAAATGTTGCCCTCCGTTATAACTGCTTAATGAAAAATGCTAGAACTTTACCTAGGAAGCTTTAATATCCTAACCTATCCAAAAAAGTAAAAACAAAAAAAACAAAAGGAGCTCTTAGGGTCCATTTGATTGGAGAGATGAAAAAGTGGGTTATGGAAAAGATATTAGTTTCCTTCATATATGTTTGGTTATGGATGGAAAAATGAAGGGATGGAAAAAATGAATTTGTATAAATTTAATCATAAGCACTTATTAAAAAATGATGTTCAATTAAAACAAAAAAAGGTGGCAAACAACCAACAAAAAGGCAATCACCCAAATTTATTAAAAAAGAAAAATCATGCTTAGAAAAAAAGAAGAAGAAAAAAATATATAAAATATTAATAAAATATCTCATCCAATTAAACCCAAAAAAAAAATAAATAAATAAATAAAAGAAAAGCAAAACAAAAGAACCTGTATACATGACCAGAACGCACAAGAAAATATTGCAAGACAAAAAAAGGTCTAGCACGTAAGATAAGAGCAAAAAAAAAAAAAAAAAAAAAAAAAGACTAGCAAGTCTAGCACGTAAAAAAAAAATATTGCCAAAAAAAAAAAAACAAAAAAACAAAAAACTAGCAAGTGGATAGTTTCAGTCATTGACTGTAATTATTTCTCTCCGTCTATTTTTTCTCCAAATTAGGGGATATAATTTTGGTGGGACAGGGGGAGAAAACACTTGACCACACCAATTTTATATCCTCCCCCTCTCACCACATAAAAATAAGAAATACATAAATAAAAGAAAAGCAAAACAAAAGAACCTGCCTACATGCCCAGAACGCACAAGAAAATATTGCAAGACAAAAAAAGGCCTAGCACGTAAGATAAGAGCAAAACAAAATATATAAATAAAATAAATAAAAAGAAAAGAAGACTAGCAAGTCTAGCACGTAAAAAAGAAATATTGCCAAAAAAAAAAAAAAAAAAAAACACAAAAACAAAAACTAGCAAGTCTAGCACAAAAAAAAAAAAGGAGGAAGGATAGTTCAGTCATTGACTATAACTATCTCTCCCCTCTATTTTTTCTCCAAATTGGGGAGAGATAATTTTGGTAGGCTAGGGGGAGAAAACACCTGAGTGCACCAATTTTCTATTCTCCCCCTCTCACCACATAAAATCAGTTTTCTCTTTACTTTTCTCTCCCCTATTTTCTATCATCTTTGTTTCACCCCTAACCAACCAGACCTTTTTGGTATGTTTGGTTGTGGTTGGGATGATTTTGGGGAAGGCGAAAAAAAAAACGAAGGAAAATAGGAGAGAAAATGGTTGGGAGGAGTGTTTGGTTGGAAAGGGAGTGGGGAAGAGAAAATTGGAGAGGCTCGGTTGTTTTCTTCCTAGACCCATCAAAACTCAATCTCCCCAAATTGGGAAGATTATAGGAGAGAAAACAAGGAGCAAACCTTGTTGTTTTGGACAAAAATACCCCAGCTACCCAGTAATAAGCTTCTAGATGTGTTGGCCTCTTTGTTTTTTTGTTTTTTTATTTTATTTTTTTTAATTTTTTTACTGAATTAATTTTATTATTATTATTATTTTGGGTCTATTGCTTCTAAATGTGTTGTTCTCTCTCTCTCTCTCTCTCTCTCTCTTATTTAATTTCTTTGGGTCTTTGTCTAGCATTTAGAACCCATTTCCTTCTCCTTTTATTAAAAAAAAAAAGGTGCTGACATGTTCTTTTCTCATCAATATATATTTATATTTTTTTTAAGAAAACAGTTTTAGGTTAATTTCTTGAGTTATTTTATTTTAATGAAGTGCACATCTATACACAATTTTTTTAAAAGTATAATGTGTTACCTTTTTGTTTTATACAAATTCTATTTTCAAACTTCTCATTTTTCTTTTCAACTAAACAAAATTTTTTCATCCCTCCACTTTTCTACCCTCTCAACCAAACAAAAATGATGGAATTTTTTTTTTTTTTTTTTTTTCTATTCTATCACTTTTCCATTTTTTTATTCTCCCAACCAAACGGACCCTTAGAGTTCATGTGAGAGTTTTTAATCTTCATTGTGCTTTATGTAAGGAATATTCTTCTTTTCAATAGTCTTACTAAGGTTGTTCACAAAGTTACAGTCAATGTTTCATAGATATAAGGATCATCATATATCTCATAATTCAAATGCAACTAAACAATTAAAAATAACTATTCCAATTTCAGATCTATCCTTGCGTGTTAAATGTTCTCTCGAAGTGTGTCTTTTTACCACTTTTTTTAAATATTATTATTTGGGACTAATAGGACATAGTTTACCTAGCTAGTAACATCTCCAACAATGAAACAGTGGCGGAGTCAGGATTTCAAGTCAGGAGGGGCAAGATTTAAAAACAAGATTGAAAGTAAAATTAATCTAAGAAATATTAATCGATATTAATAACAAAATAAATAAACAACTATATGCCAAAGTCATTGTCATACATAATCTAATATAAAATTTTACTTTAATTCATTTTTTTCATTTTTAATTAAATTTACTCAATTGCAAAATCTACTTCGACATAAGCTCGTTTAGAATTTGACCTGGACATATTACTATGAAGTATATATATGTTCCTCAATGCCATGAATGCTTTTAAAATCTTATGTAGACATTTGAGTTTATAGCAAAAACTCAGGTTTTTTTTTTTTTTTTTTAGATCAGCAAAAACCTCATGTTGAGATTGAAAATGGTTGATTACAAGAGAAAAAAAATTGTAAATAAGAGGCTGACTGGTGAGGTTCTATAGTTTGGTATCACTATATTTTTTTTCCCAATCCTATTCAACGAAGTTGTGTGCAAAACCAATGTACTTGTAGGCGGGACCTATTATTTAATAAAAGTGCTGCTTCAGTGCTTTGTGGATGTAAAATTGTCTTCTTGTTGACTAAAAAGTTGCTTCTGTCAGGAGGGGCAAATAACCTTTTACTATGTTCATTAATAGTATACTTCTAATACATAGAAAATTTTTGAGAAGGTCAGGGAGGGGGCAGCTGGGCGAGAAGGTCAGGGGGGGGGGGGCAGCTGCCCAGCTGCCCCCCCTCAACCCCCCCTCTCTCTGCCCCTGCAATGAAAGGAAAAATTCTGCCAAAAAATTAGGAGACATATCGAAGAATTGAATTAAGTGACCGTTTGGATATAAACGCATCTGCGTTTGTGTTTGTGCTGTGCATTTTTTAGTGGGTCTCATGTATTGTTTACAGGATTCGCAAGTACTTTATTCAACAAAAAACTTTAAATATAAGTCTCACGGTACTATTTACACATTTAAAAATTATTTTGTTATAGTATTTTCAGTTTTTAGTAATAAGCAGTATTCAAACAGACTCTAAATAATTTTCTAAATCTATGTTAATTTTTGAAGATCACAAGAAAAAAAAAAAAAAAAAAAAAAAGAAGAAGAAGAAGAAGGAAATTATGCACTCTTATCTTAAGGGATGGGTCCTTTGTCCTCTAACAGGGGTCTGCCCCCTATATAGGACCCATGGTAGGGCCTACACCCTAGGGGGAGTGATATAGACAAATTAGAGAGATAATTACCAATAACCAATCAGAGATTGAAATGAATACAAGTGTAAACATGTAAATTTGAATTTATTTCACTGTCTATTCTTGTTTTTTTTTCTTGGAAGGTAAATCTATAGAGATTTGTAATGCTATTTCAAAAATAATGGTTCCCCATCATATGTCAAGCTTTTTTATTTTATTTTATTAATTTGATAGTGGGAGAGGAAATTCAAATTATACACTTTTAAAACATAAAAAAAATATTAATTTTTTTTTGACAAGGAAAAAACAAATAATCCTATTAATTAAGTTATAAGACTCTTGACAGCCTTAATAGAAAGAAGTTTTTTGATATAATCCTATTATTTAAGTGTTACTTTTAATGCCATTTGAAAAAGAAAAAGAAATGGTCAAATGCCATACCAACCATTATTCTCCCTTTTTCTTTTAAATATTTATTTAAATTCATTATTCAATAATTTATTACAATTTACACAATTGAATATAATATTTTAATTTCATTAAAAATAAATCTCAACATAACAAAATAATTTAAACTAAGTTCCAAAATTCAAAGTAAATCATACAAATAAACTTAAAATAATTGGATATTTTAAACTATTTACAAAGTAATTTTTTTTTTGACTAAATTTATAGGGTAAATTTTTTTTTTTTTTTTTTTACAAGATAGAATTTCTATTCTAGTCTAATCTAAGTTAGTTTGGTTATTTTGATTGAAAATTTTGTCAACCTCAAACCAACGCAATCAATGCTTTAAGAAAAAAATAAAAAATAAAAAATAAAACTCAACCCAATCAATCAACACATAAAAAAAAAAAAAAATAAATAAATAAATGAAGAAGAAGAAGATAAAACTCTTTGCATCGGATCAAGTCAGAATCGTGTTGGAGTTTTGAATGCATATATAGTTGCAAACCTCTACCTCTACCACACAAAAATATTACAATAATAATAATAATAGTAAATTAGATAGAACTTCATTTTTCCAACATATATTATGAATAATTATAAATATTAAATACTGAATTGTCATGAAGTTACATATCAAAAAATAAAATAAAAAATTAAAAAAAATCTTGAATTTAATTACTTAGGCTCACATTGAAATTCAATGATTTTTGAATTTCAGTTTTTCATGGAGTCACTGACCATTAATAAGAGTATTAATGCTGTCACTTATGATTTTTGAGTGTCTTTTTTTTTAACTTAAAGTTTTTGGTTATTTTTTTTTTGTTTTTATTTTTACATTAACTAGCCTGTAACATGTGCAAATGTATGGATGTATTTAAAATTAAACACAATTTTTATTATAAAAATATAAATAATTAGCAAAATTATTATGAAAAAAATAGTATGTAACACAATGCATACATATAGATACATTTAAAATTAAACACAAATTTTATCATAAAAATATAGATAATTAGTCAAATTATTTTTCTAAAGTAAATGTAATTAGTCACATATTAAAATTATTAACTAAATTTAATGCTACTTATGATTATTTTTTTCTTCTAATTTTTAATAAGATAGAATATGTGGTAATTTTTGTTGTGTGGTGAATTTTATTAAATATATGTGATTGTTTTTTTTTTTTTTAATTTTATAATTCAATATTAGATTTTTAATATTTTGTAATCATTAACTTACTTGACACAAAAATAAAAAATAAAAACTTAAATTTAAATAAATAATTATAGTGTGGTATAGGGGGTGGTCATACTTTTTTGAGAAAACCAATGTCTTACTTCTAAGGACCGTCGAGTGTCGACAGCCTGACACTTATATTTCTCTAGATCAAAGTCTCTGAAGATTTTATTTTATTTTTTAAAAAGATTGGGCATCAGCAAGAAAATAGTAAAGCATTGTCCAAATGCAGGCAACGGTCATTAAATTATTATTATTTTTTTTTGCTAAACAACGGTCATTAAATTATTATTATTATTAAAAGGGTCATTAAAATTAAATGTACAAGACGAAGTAAGTAGGCTAGTTCTTTTATACTAGCTATTTAAAAAGACATGACTAAGTACACAGAATAAACAGCTCACTTAGTCTTATCAAAAAAAAAAAAAAAACAGCTCTCTTAGTCAACAGTCTTCTGTATTTAAAATTAGGCTACAGTTGTGATGCTATAGAATGCAACCATATCCTCCAAGAAAGAAAAGGTATATATAGTTGAAAATTTTGTTGCATATGAATATCAGAATCTATTACATCATCCATCATAAGAAAAAGGAGTTTTTGTAAATAAACAATTCAAAGTTTTTAAGAATCACTCAAAGTGTCTTGTGACAAACCCATTAGGGGACAGCACTTGTTTCTTCCCCACCCCCCCAAAATAAAAATAAATAAATAATCATTAACCCAAAAAAGAAAATAAGAAATAGAAAAAAAAAAAAATAGTGGCCTTGTTGCCAATAAATTAAATACTCCACCAAAAAAAAAAAAGAAAAAAAAGAAGAGAAAATCAAAATCCCACTACAACAAATAATCAGAACTAACTCTCCCTACATTGATTTTGATATATATATATTTTTTCCTTTTGCTTTGGTCTCCAGCTCTCAGTCCTAACTCCTAACTCTCCTCAACGTACCAATGATGTAACCGGACCGACTAACCGAACCACATGTAGGCCCCACCCAAAAACAAAAAAAGAAAAAAAAAAAGAAGAAGCTATTCATTGCTCTGTGGTCCCCACCACCCCCACGTTCTCGTTCCCATTATTTTCAGCCCTTAACGTCCTACCCTCCCACGTGTACCTCTCCCTCCAATTCCTAGCCTTTTATTTTCCCCGAGATTTCAGATTTCTACGAGAAAATGAAATCCAACGGTGGAAAACAAATAACGTAAGGTATAGGAAACACACGCAATTAATATCCCAAAACTGAACTCGGAGTAAAGAAACAACCCATCAATCCGTCATTGACCAAAGACTAAAGGCCTAAAGAATAGAATAATACCATGAAAAATTCATATGATAATTAATAAAATAAAAAAGTTAAATAATGACGTCAGCGTACCTTTGACTCATTTTTCGCTCCTCCTTTAAACCCACCACTCTCTTGTCATCTCTATCTCCCCCCCCCCCTCTCTCTCTCTCTTCCTTCTTTGTCTCTTTCTTTTGCTCCAAACTTTCTCGGTGAATTTTCTCGCACTCCAAACAGAATTGTAAAAACTGAAAAAAATGGTGAGGGATGACTTGTACATAACGGTGCCGAGTTTCTTCAGGTGTCCGATCTCGCTGGACGTGATGAAGTCACCGGTGAGTCTGTGCACCGGAGTGACTTACGATAGGTCCAGTATCCAGCGGTGGCTGGATAACGGTAACAACACGTGTCCGGCCACGATGCAAGTCCTTGACAGCAAGGAGATCGTCCCCAACCGCACACTACAGCGCCTAATCCAGATCTGGTCTGACTCGGTCCGTAAGGGCCGAGTTGACTCGCCCGAGTCACCTCCTTCTGTACCCTCGCTACACCAAGTGAAGGACCTAATCAAGGACCTCTCGAGCCAAACAGAAAATAAGAGTTCCTTGGAATCCTTGTCGAAGATTCTTTGCTTCGCGAGAGAATCGGAAGAGAACCGAAAGTCTCTGGGGAGAATGGACGGCTTCATTGTCACGCTCGTTGAATTTCTTGGCAATGCCGGTGAAGGAACGTGTAGAAATTACAACCACCATTTTCTTGAACAAGTGGTTATGGTTCTGGAATCGGTACTGAGCAAAGTCGAAGAACAAGAGCAGCTGAGGGATTTGTTTTTGAAGACGGACCTCGATTCCTTAGCCTCAATTCTTCAGGTTTTACAGCAAGGAAGCACAGAGGCGAAAATCGCATCGGCTAGGGTTTTGGAAACAATCGCAAACGACGCGGAATCGAAGCTCATAATCGCAGAAAAGGAAAACTTATTAGAGGAATTACTGAAACTAATATCTCCAGAAAACGAATCATCTGTAATCGAAGCAGGACTGTCATGCTTGATCCGAATCTCAATGCCGAAACGAGCGAGATCGAAACTGGTCCAACTCGGGGCAATAAAATCGGTGGCGAAACTGATTTCGGATCCGAACCCGTCGTCAACGGTGTCGATAACAGAAAAATCGCTGAAGGTGATGGAAATGATGTCGTCGGGCAAAGAAGGTCGGTCGCAAATATGCGATGACGTGGCATGCATAGCGGCAATAGTCCAGAAGGTTCTGAAAGTATCGAGTGTAGCGACGGAGCACGCGGTGACGATACTGTGGAGCGTGTGTTACTTGTTCCGTGACCAAAAGGCACAAGACGTAGTGGCCAAAGCCAATGGCTTAACCAAGATTTTGTTGCTAATGCAAAGCAATTGCTCGCCTTCTGTTCGCCAAATGGCTGCTGATATGCTCAAGATCTTTCGTGTCAATTCCAAGTCTTGCCTTTCTAGTTACGATACTAAAACCACACATATCATGCCGTTTTGATGTCATACTGTGCCTCTACCTGTACCTGTGGAGCCCCTTAATTTGTAATTTTTTCTTTTTTAGTTTTAGTTAGTGAAACTAGAAAATTTCTCTTTCTGTTTTAAGAGATGGAAAGGGGAAAAAGAATATTTTCATTTGTAAATCAAAAGGAAATTTTGGTTTTTAGTAGTTCAAGTTCAATACACGAGTTAAAAAAAAAAAAAAAAAAAAGAATTCATTTGATTTAGAATTATGGGGGTTCCGTTTCTTTTCTTGTAATAATTTGTATTCTGACTTTTTTTTTTTTTTCTAACATTGAATATTGCAAATTCAAGTTTTTAAGTTCTGTTTCTTGTATGGAAGTGAGAAGTTTGGGATTCTTCAAGTCACTGTAAATTGTATGAATACAGGATGTTGAAATATAGAGAGTGAACAATTTTATAATCACAAGGTCCTCCGTGCCCATGAGCAAAAATTCTGGTCTCGGAGGAAGAGAAAATTCAACACCAATTGTTACAATGGAAGAGGAACAATATTGTTAATGCAAGTAAAAACCAAAATAGTTTTGGTAAAAATTTCTTTTTATCTAAACCAAAACATCCTCAAAATAAAAATCAAATTTCTTTTTTGCTTTTCTTGGGTTTTCAGAAGTATTGGGTTTTTTTGTTGTCTGGAAACGTTACTAGAAAAAAAGAAAAAGGTAATTGAAATGAAATAAAAATAAAATTGAGCAAAAAACATAGATAGGATGAGCAACTTTGAGAGCAGAATATGTTGGATGTTTATAAACATTATCATCTGGGGAGGGGATATCGAATAAACATGTGATGGATAGCAAAATCTTTGAGATGGCTTTGCAATGGCAAGGGATGCACAATTATTTGTTTACTAATTTAAAAAAAAAAAAAAAAAAAGGATTAATCAGCTGAAGAAGAAAAGGCCGGAAACTTAACGACAGAGAGTACCAACTTTGGGTAGATCTTTGATTGATTAATTAGAAATAAAGCAAACCAAAATTTAGAGCAAGACAGGGAGACAGTGTGCCGCATTAGCTGAAATGGGTTTTGCTTTGCTGACTGTAATGTTAACTTTCTCTTTCGCTTAAAAATTGTTTGATTGCACGAAGGAATGATAGTGATCGGAATCCTAATCGAAAAAGAAATGTCTTAAAAAGAGAGAAAGATATACAAGTTTGACCATTCCAATTCCATGACTACTAGTACTATAATAAGAAAATAAAATAGGCCATTGAGAATGCACTCCATCATAATAAAAATAATTAATTCATACTCTCGGAGATATAATAAAACTAAGGAAACATGTGTAGCCAAACCTAGTTTGTTCTTTACTGAATTTTTTTTGTTTTTTTTTTGGTGTCTTAGAGGGGGGGATTGGAAAGGTGGGGAGGAATTGGTTTCAACTTTCAACATGCAATGAAAAAGTTGGGGAGGACGGTTCCCCAAGCACTTCAGAGGACCTCTACTTTTTCTTTTTAATGTTCTTATTCTTTTTTCTTTTTTAGCATTATAGTATATATATGTATGTAGGTCGTATTCGCATTGGATCATGTGTGCTTTGATGACCACTATTGTAATATGTTTTTTGGAATGCAAATTTTCGGTCGTTTTTAGTGGATGTATCATGATTCCATGGGGGGTACCATGTTGGGACATGGACATCTCACGTGACCTTCTCCGCAATTTTGAAGAAAAAACACCCATGGGGCAATTTCATACCGAAGCCCTGATCAGGGAAAAACAAATTTTTATATATAAAATTAAACATTTACATGATATTTTTTACCCTTAAAAGAATGGATAAAGTTTGGTTATAGATTAAGGTTATAACTTCACTCAATATCTTTTTATTAGATGTGAATTTTGACAAATCTACTATTGAATTACATTTTTTTTTTCTGATTTCCTTTATGCTTGCAAAATTTCAATAAAATTAAAGTTCAATAGTATATCATCAATCAATTGTTTAAATTGCAAGTTTTTGTAATAATAAATTATGCATAAAAAATAAGTTTATAGATCATATAGTAAATAATATCCGATTAGTACTGATAAAGCTAAATTCGTCAGTTGATTGGTTTGTCCAGACAGAATCTGATGAAAATGACCTCGCTCCCTGCACAAGTATAATAAGAGGGTTTCTCTCTAAAGGGTCATTGGCGTGGTACCAGCCAATGAACCTCTGATGATAAAGTTAGATGTTTGATGAGAGATTAAGAAATGAGAATAATATAATGTATGTTGTCTGTACATTTGTTTAAGTTTTTAGGTGATTTATATAGGTCTCTGTCTTTCTAGCCGTTGGAGGTTTTCAATGGTTGCTTAAATGCCTTCTCGTAACACCTCTAGTGATTTAATGAGGTGATTTGAAGACCCTTCCAATGGGCATGTTTGTGCATTCATCAATGTGTAATGGTTCATGCATTGAATGCTTTCTTATGGTGTTTTGGTCATTTGGTGATCTCTCTGGACGATGGGAATTTCTAGGTTCATCATTTACCCCCTATTCTGTGATCGTCATTACATATAATGATGATCTTAGGAATGCGAAAGGTCACCCAATGCTAGGTGTGGCTTCTGAGATTCCGTTTCTTTTGCATTTAATGCGATGTGATGGCATTGCATGTGTCCTGGCCTCGTGTTTCTTGTTGATTGGTTGGACATGGTGTGCCTCTCGACAAGACCTTTCATTTTCCCACGATTTTTCGGTTTTCAGAACAATTTTTTTAAGAACCCTTGCTTCTCTTCTCTCTTCTTTACTTTTTTTTTGTTTCTTTTCCACTTCTTTTGCAAATTCTCTTCCTTTGAACTTGAGTCTCTTAGCTTCCTTTCTCAAGTTTGATTTTTCCTCTTTTTGCTTAAGTTCTATTTCTTTTCATGCATTAATGGTTGATTATTCTAAAATTAGGCATATATGTCCTTCTGTTTCTTTCTTCTCTGCCCGTCTAAGGGCTTTTCTTGTGTCTTCGAGTGGTCATCGCCCCCACGTTGGCTTTTTTGTCTCTAGGGATAGTGCGTTTAGGCTTGTTTTGACCGACTGGTACCCTTTATTGCATTGTTCCCTAAATTGGTATCATCTGTTGTGTGAGATGTCTGGGGTAGAGAGGGAAGGTTCTATGGTCAGGTCAAGTGAACTAAAGACAGGTTTATCGTCCAGTGATAAACCCATGGAAGTACAGGTAGATACCGATGCTTCAAGACCTTCTTTCTTAAAACCCAATTCTCTAAAGGCTTCATCCTCTTCCAAAGCTAGGGCCTTTCATGCCCTCAAGGAGAAGTGCAATTTGGACGAGGAACCCCTTTTTAGGTTTAGGGATATGTTCCAATTTCCAAATGAGACCAGGATTCGTCTTACTCATCAAGATGAAAAAGCTTGCTTCTTCGCACACGATGAAGTGTGTTTTTATGAGGCCGCGTTTTTTAGAGGTCTTAAGTTCCTCGTCCACCCTTTTATAATGGAACTCCTCCATCATTTGAATATAGTTCCTGGGCAACTTATGCCGATCTCAGGGAGGATCGTTATTAGACTTATGGAGATATGGTTGATCGTCCCTGACGGGGATATGATTAGGTTGGACGAGTTCGTACACCTATATCATTTGAAAAAGTCAAGAGTTTGGGTATTATGAACTTGTACCTTAGGATAAGAAAGCTAGGCTCATTGTTGATTTCCCCTCGTCCTTCCATTATTGGAAGTCTAGATATTTCTTTGTTTTTGGTGGTGGTAGGGAGACTCCCTTTGACAACTTTTGGGGTATTGTTCTTAGGCTACTATATAGATGGGGGACCTTAAAACTTGGTGCGTTGTTTTTCGTGAGAAATCTTTTGATGATTTTTTATTTTGTTGTCCAATTGCAGTTCTAAATATTTTTTGTTTTTTTGTCATTTCTCAGCTAAAGCTCGTCCAAAGTTAAAGAGCAGGTATAAGGATCGAGTTAAGGTAGCTTCTGACTACGCAAGGACTATTGACAACTTTAACGATCTTATTGATCCTCAAACTCTATACCGCCATTTCTTAGGTCTTGAGCCTTCTCCATTCGTCTTAAGAGCTATAGAGAAAGAGGAAAGAAGTAAGTTTTGTTGAAAAACTTTATGTTCGAGTATAGTTTTATCCATATGTTTTGTGCTAACTCTACTTCATATTGTTGCTTCAGAGATGATGACTAGGTTTAACCAGAACATGTATGCACGAATAAAGGCCAAGAAGAATGAGCCTTTGTCTAGCATTGGTTAGAAAAGGTTGAGGGTGGCTAAGAAGGAGGTTGTTGAGACAACCTTGTCTATCACGGTTCCTCTAGAAACTAGGGTTGCTTCCCCAACAATTTCCCTTGAAGAAATCACTCCTCGTCAAAAGAAAGCTCGTGATAGTGATTGAGGAAAAAGCAAGATTGATGATAGCATTTGGGAGAAAATATCCCTATATTTTGGGCTAATTCCCATTTTGGTCTCCACTTTTTTAGAGCTCCTATTTTGGTCCTTACATTTTTTTAAATTGTTTTCAATTTAGTCCTTAATATCATCTCACTAACGAAAAGTGCTTATATGGCACACGGAATGTCTATGTAGCCATTAAAATAATAAAAAGTCAAAATTTGATTTTAATAAATTAATTTATAAATTTTAACAAAATTAAAAACCAAAAAACACATGAATTCAGATATGGTCTTGTTGGTTCTTACCTTCAAAATTACTAAAATACCCTTGAAAACTTATAATGACCAAAAAATACCCCTAAACTTATTTATTTATTTTTTTTAATCAAAGTACCCACGAATGCTGCCTGTCATCCTAGCAACCAACATGAGTGCATGTAAGGCCCTATTTAGTTCTAAAAATTGGTGTATTTGCTTTTCATTTTCTCTTTTTTTGTATTCAAATTCTAAAATTGTATATAGAGAAAAGGACTCATTTTTACATCTGAGAGTGTTTGGTAAGTTATTTTGAATACAAATTTGAGTATAAAATTCATTATACACAGCTTGGTATTGTTTTCTATTTTTTTTTAGAAAGTTACTTTTTTCACTTACACATGCTCACGTCAATAAGGTGGGGCCCTTTGTGTTTTCACAATATTTATGGAATTGCTACTGTATTCGTTTTCTATGAAAAGTGTTTTCATTTTTTGTATTCAAATTCAACTTTTAGGATACTAAAAATGACAACTAAGTACAAGTTTTTAAACCAAACAAGTTTTTTTTTTTTTTTTTTGGTGGGTCCCTCTAAAACTGAAAATGAAAACAAAAAACACCATTTTTTTTCAGCTAACAAAATAGGCCCTAAGTTTTTTTTGTTTTGTTTTGAGAGAGAGTTTCAACTTATGGTGTCCGTTTGTTATTATCAGACCAAGATATTAATCAGTTTTTTAGTGTAGGTGGAGATTGAACCCTAGATCTCTTATTCAACCATTAGAGACTTTACCAGTTGAGCTAGTTGGAATCCGCTTTTTGTTTTTTTGTTTTTTTTTATATGAACATAAGGGCACGTTATTTGCTCTTGGCTCCAATTTTGTTTTATTGGCGCATCATGTATGTAATGCGCACCTAGACTTTGATTGAAGTTTTAAAGTTGAAGATAAAAAGGCTCGTTGAAAGGATTCTACATCTACGCTGATTTTTGAACCAGAGTTGTATAGCAGTTCTACTTTAAAATGTATTACTGTAATATCTTAGTTCTTTTTTTAACAAAGCAAGGAAATTTGAGATTTCTTTTTTGACTTCATTTTAGAGCTCATTGTTATGATTGGCATATTATCCAAAGCCAAAATAAAGGTTATGGAGTTTATAAAAAAAAAAAAAAAAGAAATAAAGGTTATGGATGACATGTTTGGAAAGAAGAAAAAAACACGGAGATGTTTGATTGGACTGTCTATACTAAGGAAATAAGGCCAGGACTGTTATGCATTTCTGTTATATATTTAGTACCACACTGAAAAAAAAAAAGTATATTTTGATAGAATTTATACAAATAGATGAATGAAAAATTAAAGAACAAAATTATTAATAATTCAATACGGATTTCTTTGTTAAGCTATGGAAAGTGTTAATTAAAAAAAAAAAAAAAAAAAAAAAAAAACACCCAAACAAAAGATATGGAAATATGGAAAATTCAATTCAGTAAAAGAATCAATGAATAAAATTGCATTTATTAGAGCATTTACATTGGTCTCTTTAAAATTTTCTTCATTATTTATTATAAGAATCTATCCGTTTTGTTTTGTTTTGTTTTTTTTTTTTTTTTTTTTTTTTTTTTTTTTTTTTTTTTTTTTATAAATCTTACTACATTTCTCCCTACTTTGGGAACAAAGAACTTTCCCAACACGTGCATCAAAGCATTCACATTGGTCTCCCTAACCACGTCTATCCCTAAATTATGGTCCTATCCAACTTTAGGGAACTCAATGAGATTGCTCTTATCGTCTAATCTAAAAAAATAAAGAGATCACTCGGTGAAGCTTTCACAAGCACCAATATATAAATAGCCATACAGCATGCATAACTTGTAGAGGAAGAGAATCATGGATTTACTTAGAATTGTGGTTGCTCGTCACATTTTATCAAAAGTTATGTAGCCATGCAGTTGAAGCAATTAGTTTGTCGAAAGAAGAACATGCAAAATTGAAGAGAGAGCTCAAGAGTATAAACAAGCCCTCTGTCAAAACAATTAAGGTGAGAGAGAGAGAGACAGAGAGATTTATTATATTAATAGAAGGTATTGATCCTAAAATTATTGATGCTTTCCTTTTCCCAGACTAAGCATGGAGACATCTACAATTGCGTAAATATATACAAGCAACCATCTCTAAATCATCCATTACTCAAGAATCACAAAGTTCAGGTACGGAAACTACTTGTTCTAATCTTATATGGAATTAATTAATTTGAAATCATATCTTCTCAACAATCGATGCATTGAATACAAGTAGACATTTTTCATCTCAAACTTGTTAGTAATTGGAATATTATCTTCTTTTACTTTTGATGATATTTTCATAATTTTGTCTCGAGACATAAACTAATTATTTCCTTTTCCTTTCTTTTATTTTCCTAAATAGATATCACCAAGTTCAGCTCTGTTGAGAAATTTAAGAGCATCCAGCAATAAACCTTCTTCAACAGTTAATCTTGTGAAAATAGGATTTGAAAATGGGTCCCCCGAAGCAGGAACAGTCCTCATGCAAAGAACTTCGAAAGAAGAGCTGATAAGAACTAAATCTCATTTTAGGAGACTCATCAATGTAGATGATGATTCAATCAAACCAGACGGCACTGGGTATGAAGTAAGTATTCTTATGTGATGTAATTTACTAATTATTTGGATATGAATAATTTTGTTTGTTCTTGGTACCCTTATGTATATTTGTGATGTTTCCACGTACTTTTGGCCGAAAATCAACGAAAATAACAATGCAGGCTAAACAATGTTAGAAAACGTGTATATACCTATAGGATTGGTTCAATTCTCTTATCAAATCATCAGCAAACGAATTGATTGTTTTGCTCATATTGATGTTTGCTATTAGATAAAGACACATGAATCCACTTGACCACAACCTACCTTCCACATGCACACAGGGTTTAAATGCGGAGAGAGATATGTATATTCCAACTTAATAAAAAACTTATGTTATCCTAATATAATTTTATAAGAAATTGTCAGAAATCAACACAACTATGATATTAGTCAGCTATTTTGATATATTAAATAACTATTTTTCCAATTTTCTTATTTTTGTACTTTCAAGGAAAAACCGGAAAAAAAAAAATACATAAAATATATTTTCTTATATTATAATTTGATATCATATCTTTCATTCTATTCGAAATGTTTGGGATATATTGAATCTTTTCACCCTAAACTTTCCACACATTTATATTGTCCACCCACCTTTCAATTTGCTCAATTGATACCCCAATTTAAGATAATTATATCAATATCTCCCCTGCTTTAAATTGAATGATGATAATTTTAATTTTTCATTGAAACAAATGAGGGAAATTTAGTAATAATATCTAATTTTCATCCCATTTAACACCCAATTTAGACAATAGAGGACACATTGATACAATTTCTTCAAATTGGGGCGTCAATCAAGCAAATTGATTGTTTGGTGGGAAACATTGTAAATGAGGTGAAAGTTTACTGATTTCTCTTAATTTTACACATAAAATATCATATATTACATTTTTGATATATATATATATATATATATATTACATTAAGCTATCATCCTCCTATTTATTTTATTTTTTTAAAATGGTAGATAAAAGAAAAATAACGCGGATTTAAACATAAAATTGTGAAATTTTCTTACCTGATATAAATAATAAACATGATGAATGATGGTCCCGAAAATATACTTGTCCACCCAAGAAGGATGATAGACAAGGACGACGCCAAAAACAGCCTAGCCTAGGAAGAATTGCCTGACAAAGACTCAACCATCGTCCTTTAGTTATGACGAGGCGTTACAAAAGATAAATAATGATCTTCCGTACTGTTGGAAGATCATTCTGTCCATTTAACACCCCACATGGGCGTTACAACTTCAGCAATGATTCCACCATTAAAGCAAAACCAACGGCTAAGAAGAGAGCGCCTATATATGTCCATTGATAAAACCCGACAAAAAGGTTCGCTAAAAAACTTTCTAATACGTCCACATTGCTTTCTTCAAACTCTAACTATTCTAACTTTGGCATCGGAGGCTTTGTGGTAGGCACCACACCGGTGACCGTACTTTCTTTTCAACTTGTCTCTAGATCAAGATAAGCTGTGGATGACTCCCGTCTGGACGAACATCTCTACTGATGATTCAGGCATCATCAGTTTGGCGCCGTCTGTAGGGATCGACTCTTGAGCACCCAGGTCAAGAACACAGTTCCATTCCAAATTATAAGTTCAGATGGAGTCCAGCACTAACCCAGATCCTGCGGCATTGGCCCTACAAATTCAATCACTAGTAGCCACTGTGGAGGAACTCACCAAGCAAAACCAAGAGATGAGGCAATGGCTATAGCAAGAAGGTAACCACACGGGAATCAACAGGGACGACGATGAAGACCGTCACAGGAGATGAACCAACACTCTAGAAGAAGCAAATTCAGATTTCCTTAGGGAGATGAGGAAGGAGATGGACGAGCTGAGAAACGCTATCAAGGGAAAGACGGATCAAAGTTTGGATACAATTGTCAGAAAGATGAATTCACCCTTTACCGTATCAGTCCAGGAGTGCCTGGTACCCTCCAAGTTCCGTCTACCCTAACTTGAGCCCTTTGATAGATTAAAAGATCCGTTGGACCATCTAAACACATTCAAGACAACCCTGGGTCTTTAGAAACCTCCTGATGAGATTCTGTGCCGCTCCTTTCCCACTACCCTTAAAGGGGCAGCCAGGGAATGGTTCACCAAATTGCCAACATCATCCATTGATAACTTCGAACAGCTAAGCAGCTCGTTCGTTCGTCATTTTGTTGGCAGAGAACGTCTGAAAAGTATAGCTAATCATTTGCTCACGATCAAACAAGGTGAAAAGGAAACTTTGAGATCCTATGTAACGCGCTTCACACGAGGAATGCTGGAGGTAGATGAGTTAGACGATAAGGTGCAACTTATGATTTTTAAGGCAGGATTAAAGTCCAGAGATTTTATGGTTTCCTTGGCAAAAAATCCACCCAAGATGATGGCAGAGGCGCTATTGAAAGCACAAAAGTATATGAACGTTGAAGACGCTCTAGCAGCCATAGATGGAGTAGAAAAACCAAAGGAGAGGAATAAGGAAAAAGAAGACGATCGAAGTGGACAAAAAAGAGATCGAGCTGACCGACGGAATGACGAAGGAAGTAGACGAAGAGATGACAAAAATCCTCGACCAATGAAGTTCACACCTTTAGTGGGGCCCGTTGACTAGATCTTAACAGAAATAAGAGACGAACCATCTCTTAAATGGCCCAGGCCACTCCACTCATCGCCTAGTGTGTGCGACAAGAAGAAATATTGCTGTTCTCACAAATACCACAGGCATTACACAGAGGATTTCCGGGATCTGAAGGAGCAGATAGAAGAACTTATACGGAAAGGGAAACTACAAAGTATGTGAAAAGGGGAGATTTCAGCAAATACAGCAAGAAGGATCAGCATGGAGGTTCCCAAAGAGATGAAGATCACCCACCACCTTGTCCACAAAGTGCACTAGGGGAGATAAAAACTATCACGGGAGGACCAACCATAGGGGGATCGTTCAGATCCCTCAGAAAGTCACACCAAAGGCAAGTAAACAGTGTTCACAGCCTACCTCCCCTGAAACAAAGACGGACGAACCAAGACATGTGCTTCTCAGAAGAAGATGCCAGAGGAGTAAAGTAACTTCATGACGACCCATTGGTCATTATGATCATGATCGAGGGGTTTAATACAAGGAGGGTTCTAGTAGATAATGGGAGCTCGGCGAACATTATCTACCTTTCCGCCTTCCAGCAATTAAAAGTAGACCCTAAAAGGCTTCGTCCTTTCGAGTCACCCCTCGTCAGTTTCAATGGAGACAAGGTGTACCCCCGTGGAATAGTGACGTTGACAATCATGGCCGGTTCATACCCCCTCCAGGTAACCAACAAACACAATTTTCTGGTGGTAGACTCACCCTTGTCCTACAATGTGATCATAGGACGACCTACCCTCAACCGTTGGAGAGCTACTACTTCCACATACTGTTTGAAGGTAAAGTTTCCAACAGAATAGAAAGTCGGAGAGATAAGAGGATACTAGGTGTTGGCAAGGGAGTGTTACCAGGCCATCTTGGCCTCAAAAGAGAACCATGCATGGATAATCGAAGATAAAACACCAGAAATCGTAGAGAAGCTAGAAACAATAGAGTTGGTCAAGAGAAGTCCGGCAAAGACAACCTAAGTAGGGACGAATCTAAGTATAAAGACGAAGGAAGGGATCATCAACTTGCTGAAAGATAACCTCGACGTATTTGCTTGGAGCCACAAGGATATGCCAGGGATCCTAACAAACATCATCCAGCACCGCCTGAATGTAGACCCAGAGAAGAAGCCCATCCAGCAGAGAATAAGAGTCTTTGCTCCTGAACGAAACAAAGCAGAGAAGTCCACTATTCTAAGTGGTTGGTCAACGTTATCATGGCCAAGAAGGCAAACGGGAAGTGGAGAATGTGCGTCAACTTCACGGATCTAAACTAAGCCTGCCCGAAGGATAGTTTTCCCTTACCCAAAATTGATCAGCTGGTAGATTCAACCGCTGGACATAAACTTCTCACTTTCATGGATGCATTTTCTGGGTATAACCATATACAAATGGCTGAGGAAGATCAAGAAAAAACTGCTTTCATCACTAGCCAAAGACTCTATTGCTACAGGGTCATGCCTTTTGGTTTAAAGAACGCAGGGGCCACGTATCAAAGATTAGTAAACCAAATGTTAAAAAAACAAATCGGGAGAAATGTGGAGGTATACGTTGATGATATGCTCATCAGGAGCAAAGAGGAAGAGGATCACCTGGACAATCTCAAGGAGACGTTCAACACACTCAAACAGTACATCATGAAGTTAAACCCATCTAAATATGCTTTGGGGTTTCCTTAGGGAAATTCCTTGGGTTTATGGTATCGCGAAGAGGAATTGAAGTGAATCTCTAAAAAGTGAGGGCTATCCTCGAGATTTCCTCACTAAAGACGATCAAAGGAGTACAATCACTCACGAGAAGAGTGGCAGCCCTCAACAAGTTCATCTCCAAGGCAACAGAAAAATGCCTTCCTTTCTTCAAGACTTTGAAGAAAGCATTTATTTGGACGGAGGAATGCGAGACAGCATTTCAAGAATTAAAGCACTACCTAAGCAACCCCCCACTCTTGAGTCCGTCCAAGTAAGGCGAAGACTTATTCTTATACTTGGCAGTATCTGTCACGGCAGTTAGTGCAACTTTGATCAAAGAAGAGAACAAGGTACAACTCCCTATGTACTATGTCAACCAAGCCTTCCAGGGTGCTGGAGCTCGATATTCGCGCATAGAGAAGATCACTTTTGCCCTAATAGTGGTTTCAAGAAAACTTCGTCCCTACTTCCAAGCTAATCCTATCATAGTAATGACGGACCAACCCATCAAGAAAGCAATAAGCAAACCCGAGGCCGCGGGACGAATGGTATAATGGGCCATCGAACTCAGCCAGTTTGATATAGACTACCGCCCATGAACGGCCGTAAAAGCTCAGGCGTTAGCAGATTTCATAGCAAAATTCACCATCCCTGAGCATGCAGGTGACCAGGAAGACCTTTGAACGATCAATACAAATGGATCGGGTGGGTGTCGTTACACCTCCCTTGAAGAGGATGTTCTCAAGTATGGGGTCCAGCTTAAATTCCTTATAACCAATAACGAAGAGGAGTATGAGGCTTTGTTGACAGGGCTAAGAATAGCTCGAGCACTTGGAGCTGAAAATATCGTACTTAAGAGCGACTCAAAGCTCATCATAGGGCAAGTCATAGGAGATTTTGAAGCAAAAGAGACAAGAATGCAGAAATACCTCAAATTGACGAATCAGTTGGTAAGCAATTTTCATCGCACAGAGTTTGTTCGAATCCCGTGTGATCAGAATGCAGAAGCTGACGAAGTAGCACGGAGTGCGTTAGCAGATGAACAGGACAAGATAAATGATTGGAGGCTGGAAGAACAAAACTCTCCTAGCATCAAAGAGTTTCAAACTTTCCCTGTGCACACCCATTCGGGATGGACGAGTCCAATTTTGTCATTCCTCTGAGATGGACGATTACCACCAAATCCTGAAGAAGCCAAGAAGATCCAAAAGCGAGCTGTCCGGTTCACAGTACTAAATGACGAGCTTTACAAAAGGGGCTTCTCCCAGCCCTACTTGAGATGTATAGAAGAGGAAGAGGCCAGATATGTCCTAGAGGAGGTACACGGGGGAGTTTGTGTAGATCACATGGGGTCAAAGTTCCTTGTCAGGAAGATTATAAGGGCAGGTTACTTTTGGCCCACGATGTAGCAAGACGTAACAGATTTCGTGAAGAGATGTGACAGTTGCCAAAGGTATGGGAATGTTCAACGAGTCCCAAGGAAAAAAATGACGACCATCTCCTCGCCCTGACCGTTTGCACAGTGGGGGATTGACATTATGGGCCCCCTACCACAGGGAAAGAGACAGATGAAGTTCCTACTCGTCGCAATCGATTACTTCACGAAGTGGGTCGAAGCGGAAGCTCTTGTAATGATCACAGAGGCAAAGGTACAAAATTTTGTATGGAAAAATTTGTTTGCAGGTTCGGGATACCAAGGACGATCATCTCAGACAGTGGTCGTCAGTTCGACAGTCATGGGTTCAGGTTTTTTTGCTCAAGCCTAGGTATCAAAAACAAATACTCATCACTAGGACATCCCTAGGCCAATGGACAGACGGAAGTAACCAACTGAACCTTGCTAAAGATTATTAAGTCTTGGTTAGTGGGGGCAAAGGGAGCATGGCCCGAGGAATTACCGAGTGTCCTGTGGGCTTACAGGATGACGGCACGAACACCAACAGGAGAAACACCCTTCAACCTAACGTACGGCACAGAAGCAGTCATCCCAGTCGAGGTAGGGCTCACTATCCTCAAGAGGGAGTTCTTTGATGAACAATGCAATGACGATCAACTGAAGTTGAAACTTGATTGCCTGGACGAAGTCAGAGATCAAGCCTCCCAAAGAATGGCCAAGTACCAGCAGAAGATGGCCAAATACTACAATCAGGGAGTAAAACTGAAAAGATTCAACATCGGGGATCTAGTCCTCCAGAAGGTGACTCCTGCAACAAAAGATCCAGCACAAGGCAAACTAGGTCCAACCTGGGAAGGACCCTACAGAGTTGTCCACTATTCACGACAGGGAAGTTACCACCTAAAAGACTTAGAAGGAAAAAGGCTACCTCGTCTGTGGAATGTCGAACATCTAAAAAGGTATTACGAAAAGGAATCATAGCCTGATTGTAAGCAATTAACATAATTTGATTTCGTGCTTTTTAATACAAGTTATGTAATAAGTGATTATTCAGAATTTCATAAGTTGTTATTCAGCATTTCCCAAGTATTATCTAGCAATTCATGCACTCTAATTATTTCTTCCTTAAAAGACCAAAATGGTCGTCCAAATCAGAAAGACGATAAGATTTCTTAAATGGATGTACATCGTCCCGATCAAGAAGACGATAAAATTCCTTAAATGGATGTACATCGTCCCAATCAAAAAGACGATAAAATTCCTTAAATGGATGTACATCGTCCAAATCAAAAAGACGATAAAATTCCTTAAATGGAAGTACATTGTCCAGATATAGACGACAACAAGAATACTTCAACAAAAATTCTCCAAGTCCCTAAAAGGACGGAGGAAATGTTTCAACAAAAATTCCCTAAGTCCCCATAGGGACGAAAAGAATACTTCAACAAAAATTCTCTAAGTCCCCAGAAGGATGAAGAAATTGCTTCAACAAAAATTCTCCAAGTCCCCAGAAGGACGGAGGAAATGTTTCAACAAAAATTCCCTAAGTCCCCATAGGGACAAAAAGAATACTTCAACAAAAATTCTCTAAGTCCCTAAAAGGACGAAGAAATTGCTTCAACAAAAATTCCCTAAGTCCCCATAAGGACAAAGAATATACGTCCACAATTGAAGCGAACAAGGAAAATACCAACAAATATATCATATATAAAAAGATGCAAATTGTTCGAAAGCCCCAAAACATACAAAGGACAAAAAGATTGTTCGTCCAAAAGCCCCAAAACATATAGGGCATATAAAAAAAGAAAAATGTCTTAAAAAGTGAAGCCTGGTCAAGCCGGAGGAGCATCGTCACCACCCTTGTCCACCTCAGGGGGATCCTCGCCAGGAACCTGAGCAACTTGGGCCGCCTTGTCTGCCTCAATCTCCTTATCCACGGCTTTGAAATCCAGGTCTTCTAGATCGATTCCCGGCCCATGCTTCACCAAGTACCTCCTTAATAATTCAAAACCTTTGAAGTACCACTGGAAAAAAATTGTGTTGTATTCTTCTGTCATTTGGAAGGCAAGGACGGCCTTAGCGACTGTGGCTTTCATCCTTTAGCCGGCCGATGCGAGAAGTTCGTCCTTCTACTTTACCAACAACTTCTCGGCTCCAAGCTGCTCGATCAGAACCTTGACTTGCTCCTTGGAAGTATTATGTGCGTCCACAGAAGCAATCGAGTCCCTCCGCAACCTCGAAGCCTTAGCCTCTAAAGCCTCCACTTTTGAAGTAGCCATAACGGCCTTCTCTTCGTTTGCAAAAAATTGAGTAGTAAGATGCATCATCTCTCCCAACACCTAACAGTAAAGAGTACCGTCAAAACTTGAATCAACAAAAAAGAAAGGAATAATAGGGTAAGAGGAAGATTACCTGGATGAGCTTGTGAACATGCTTGCTCACCATCTCGTGGAAGGGTACCAGGGAAATCTCATTCATTTCTTTAGGAGTTAAAAACTCATTCGCCCAAGCCATGGCTGCTTCAGCGTCAGCCTAAATGCTGGACCCCATTTTTTCCTTGCCCTTGTACCCTGTCTTCCGTCTCTTGGGGGCAGGGACCTCCTCAATAGAAATTGCGGGAGAAGCTGTCCGTGCTTCGTCCAAGGTAGGGGTGGACGAACCTCTCTCAGCCACCTCTTTCTCTTTTTCCTTATCAGTTATTCTTAACGTTTTCTGGCCAATATTGGAAAGAGGTTCATTCTTCTTCGCCTTAATTTTTGCGTACATGTCCTTGTTAAACTTGCTCGTCATCTCTGCACCAAAAATGAAGGAAAATCCAAGAATTAAAATAAGAAAAAAGAAAAAGAAAAAGGACGATCGTGCATGTCAAGACGACTCACATTTCCTTTGTTCTCAGTCGATTGCTTGAAGAACATAGAGTGAAGGCTCAGGACCCAAATAGTGACGAGCCAATGTGCGTGGATCGACCAGCTCGTCAAAGTCGTCGATCGTCCTTGCGTACTTAATCACTTCCTAAACTCTTTCTTCAAACTGGCTATCAAAATCAGGACGCTCCTTCACTACAAAAAAATCACACATTATAAGAAGGATGATCAAAATCAGCCAAAGTACCCGAAAAAAGAGACATAAAAGGCAAACACACCAATATGAGGGGTCTCCCACCAGCGTAGCAACCTAGGGACATTCCCCCAAAAGTCGTCGGATAAAGTCTCCCAACCATCACTTGACACAAAGAAATATCTGGACTTCCAATAACGGAAGGACGAAGGAAGGTCAACGACGAGACGAGATCTCCTATCCCAGGGAACAAATTCATAATATCCAAACTCCTTGGTCTCTTTTAAGTGATAGAGATGAATAAACTCATTAAGAGTGATCATGTCTCCATTCGCTATGGTCGTCCAGATCACCATATAGCTTATGACGATCCTCTAGGAATTCGACATAAGCTGCTCGGGGGCTATATGTAGGCGATCTAGAAGTTCCATAATGAACGGGTGAACGGGAAACCTTAGGCCACACGAGAAAGTAGCCTCGTAAAAACAGACCTCACGATGGGCAAAGGCACAAGCCTTTTCACCCTTCCTGGGAAGACGAGCCCTAGTTTCATCAAGAAACTGAAACCTATCCCTAAACTTATTAAAGACATACACCTTCAGGGTACACTTTTCCTTGAGGGCATGAAAGGGACGAGGAGTTGCAGAAGTAGAAGGAAGGACGGACAAAGGAGGAGGAATGGAGGTAGCTGTGTCCTTGATAGCCTCGTTCGCAATCACACCAGAAGATGAACCCCTTTCCTGACCACTCGATCCCAACTCAGATCCCATATTTTCCCTCCTAAGGACCCCATGAATTGATTTAAACCAAGACAAAGATTGATGCAACAAAGGATACAGGTCACCTAACGTTAAATCAAGGCTACTACCCCCTACAACGAAACCCCCAATTTGTGGGTATCGGTCTCCAGAAGAATCTAACAGCCTCGTAAGCGAGTAAAAAGAAAGGCGATGGAGGGAGAAATATGCCTAAATTCAGTATAATCCACCATTAAGGAAAGATACGCAATCCCAAAAAGGAAAATAAGAATGCGAAAGAGAAGAATACAATACAGCCAAAAAGAGAAAGAGCGTAGAAATAGGCAAACATACCTAGAAATAAGGAGGAAAACCGAAAAGGTTGGGAGCAAAATACGCAACAGTAACAGTGAATTCAGAGAAATCAGACACAGAGAGAGTGGAGAGAAAGGCTAGAAGTCAGAAAAATCAAACGCAAAAGGAAAGTGAAAAGATGAAAAATGAAAGGCAAAGAGTTAAAAAGTTTTCCTTGAAAAATGCGGGAAAAACTAAAAAGGCATTCACTGGAAACAAGAACTACTCACCGATCAAAAAAGGACATGTGGCCACGATGCATGCCACACCGCCATAAAACCATTAATGTGGAGAACATAACCCTAAGTGTCCGAAAACTTTTCAAAAAAAAAAAAAAAAAAACCTCTCATATTCCTTAGACCGTCCAAATTATGGACGATCTTGGAATAGGGGGGCAGCTGATGGTCCCGAAAATATACTCGTCCACCCAAGAAGGACAATAGACAAGGACGACGCCGAAAACAGCCCAGCCCAGGAAGAACTGCTTGACAAAGACTCAACCATCGTCCCTCAGTTATGACGAGGTGTTACAAAAGATAAATAATGATCTTCCGTACCATTGGAAGATCATTCTGTCCATTTAACACCCCACATGGGCATTACAACTTCGGCAATGATTCCACCATTAAAGCAAAACCAACGACTAAGAAGAAAGCGCCTATATATGTCCATTAGCAAAACCCGACAAAAAGGTACGGTAAAAAACTTTCTAATACATCCACATTACTTTCTTCAAACTCTAGCTATTCTAACTTTGGCATCGGAGGCTCTGTGGCAGGCGCCACACCGGTGACCATACTTTCTTTTCAACTTGTCTCTAGATCAGGATAAGTTGCGGACGACTCCCGTCTGGACGAACATCTCTACTGACAATTCAGGCATCATCAATGAACATATCTACGAAATTCATTTTTATAAAATTCTATCTTGAATGTGCCTATAGTCCTATCAAGGATGATAAAGGTAATTACACTTTTGCAATACTAACAATAGCCCAGAAGTGAAAGTTTTTCTAGCTTCTTCTTTTTTGATAAACCTATTAAAAAGTGATTTTTATTTTTTTATTCGATAGTACAATGGGAGAGGGAGACTTGAACCTTGGACATCTTTATTAGAAATATAAAAAAATGTCAATCAAAAAGTTATGTGAAACATGTTTAAATTGTACTATATGGTTTTATTCAAACATTAAGAATACAAAAGCCATAAATCTAGATATTTATGGCATTTGTTTCAAGTTTTTTCCAAACCAAAACTAAAGGCATTCCTGAGTGCAGTTCACAAAGGCTTTGTGGCTTGGTAGTGTTGTCAAAATTTGTGCAGTCTTCCAAACAAAAAGACAATCCAAAAGGAAAAAAAAGAAGAAGTCAAAATCTGTGTGGTCTTCCAAACTAAAAAACAACCCTAAATAAATAAATAAATAAAGATGCAGATGATATGTAAAAAGATGGGTATTTAATAATGAAAATTAAAAGGGTGTGAGTTAAAAGGGAAAAAACCTTGGGGGAAAATATAGTGACAGAGCAACCCTGCAAAACTATAGAGGAAATGTATTTATAATCAAAACTATAGAGTAATAAACAATTAAAAAAAAATTAATTCACATGTTCATACTAAACAAAGGCTAGACTTGAGGCATTGTAGTTCATGATGTTATGGTTGGAATGACAAAGACTACAAACAGAGAGTTAAAGCAAGAATTGGGTCTTTTAAAGGGAAGGGAAAGGTCTAGAAACCATAAAAGGTGCAGGTTTCAGGGTGTAGAAAGAAGAAAATTGAGGAATAAAGTCTCACCTTGGGTGAATTAAACTAAATAGTTATATATGGCACCAAGGTACCCAGACCTAATTGGGCCCTGGGTTCAGGCCCAATAGCACGGCCCCATTACTTAAAACTACCTTCATAAACTACGAGTTTTAAATCTCATCCCTTAACCTATGCTCAGCACAAATTTCCCAAACAAATAAGAAAGTCTTTTGTCCAAACGTACCATAGGGTGCTCGGCAGTTCCAGGAAACATCACTACCGAGCATATTAACTTGAGTTGGAACCAAGTTCCAAAGCCATAATCTCAGCATTCCATTCTCACCTAAACACCCACTTACAACAGATAATATTGGACCTTTGATTGCACTAACGATGGAAGTAATCATGACCTTCCCACTAACTTAGAGCTATAAATAGTAGAAGTTGGGGAAGAAATGGAGGTTCGAAAACAGAGAGAGAGAGAGAGAGAAAACAAGAGGGAGAAGGAAAATTACTTTAAGTCTCTGTGCCGAGAACGACCCAAAGTAGGAAATCCTTAAACCCACCTCATAAATAAGTTGTGAGCCGAAGTGAAGTTAGGCCCAATAATTTCATTTCCGGTGCGCATAATTAGCGCCCACCATGGGGCCATCCTACAAAGTTGTGGTTCGACTGAGACTCAAATGAGGGAAATGTCTGAGGGGCATTCGGGAGGCCAAGCCAAGAGCGGATCGATAGGATCTTCTCAGGGTTCCACATGGCAGGAAAGGAGACAGAAAAGGCATGAGGTTAGGGAGTGTCTGTGAGGAGAAGAAGGATCCGGTCGGGGAGAGGGATCAAACCAGACTCACCGAACGATGTCGGGTGCCTCGGGACACGGGCAGCATGATGGTAGAGACCGAGAACTAGAGCGGTTGCACAAACTGGTAATGGACCTAGAGTTGGAAGCAAGGGGTCGACGTTAGGGAAGGAATTGAAACAACCGACAAATGAGGGATGATAGCATGGGAAATCGAGGCGAAGAGGGCTCTGGCCAGTCCGGTCCCCAACGATTCCAGGATTGGTCACTTTCCCGAGAATCACGCCGACGCAGGAACCACTTGCACTCCCGAGAGACACGTCATTACCGGAATTGTTCACGTTCACGTGGATACGACGACTGAGGCTCAGATTCATCAGAGGAACGGCGAACCCACAATGCTGCCATGGATGCCATGAGCCGGGCCTTGCGAGGAGCTGCTCGGTCACCGTTCTCCAGTGAAATTGAACAGACCCTTATGCCGAGTCAATTTACACGGCCACCATTCAATTCCAGTGATGGGAAAATGGATCTTGTGGAGTACGTCAGTCATTATATCCACATGATGTCCTTACATGCACACAATGATGCGCTGATGTGTAAGGTATTCCCCTTTAGTCTCGGCTCCACGGCCTTGAGATGGTTCAACGGGTTACGAAAAGGTTCCATTCGCAGCTTCTCCGAGCTGATCCAAGAGTTCGGCACTAGATTTGTGATGTGCAGCCGAGTGCTGCAACCGATGGATGCGTTACTTTCCATAAAAATGAGGGTCGGTGAAACCCTTCGGAGTTATGCCAGTCGATATTGGGAACTCTACAATGAGATCGGTAGGGGAAATGAGAAGATAGCGGCAAGCACCTTCAAGATGGGGCTTCCCGAGGATTCTGAACTACAAGAGTCGCTGACGAAAAGACCTCCCGAGGATATGAGGCAACTTATGAGGCGTATTGAGGAGTATAAGCGTCTCAAAGATGATCGGCTACAGAATAAGGGAAAGGCCCCATTGCTCAGTAGATCTCTACAGGGAATTATTCTGACAAGATCAAAAAAGGATTTCAGGATACAGGAATCAGAAGCGCAAATTGAAGGAGTGAATGTGGCGTTCAAAGAGCCAGTGCACAAAATTCTGGATCGAATTAAGAACGAGTCGTTCTTCAGGTGGCCGAACAAGATGGGGGGTGACCCATCTCGGAGGAATCAAAACTTGTACTGCACATACCACAGGGATAAAGGGCACACCACGAAGTAGTGCTGGGTATTAAAAGATCATCTGGGGCAACTAGTAAAGGTAAGGTATTTGAAAGAGTTCGTAGTTGATTCCATTAACCGAGATGCCGGCCAGGGTGTTCAGCAGAAAAGGAATCCCCTCCCACCACTGCTGGGAGTGATCGAAGTCATCCACGCTGCCCTGAGGGGTGTGGCCACAGTTAGGGGAGTATCGACAGTTGCCTGCACGGAGGGAGAATCACTTGAGAATAGGATGAAAGTTGGTCGGCTGACGATCTCTTTTGACGATGAAGATTTGGAGGGGCTGATCCAACCTCATAAATAAGTTGTGAGCCCAAGTGAAGTTAGGCCCAATAATTTCATTTCCAGCGCGCACTAGTTATTATTATTATTATTCATCAAAAGTGATAGAATTTTATTGAAAATATTCCAAGTGTATAGGTTCCTTAACTCCTTGGCATGATTAGTCAAAACATTGTCTAACTTATTACACTGTTTAGAAACTGTCCTATAATATACATTTTCTGCATAATACACAAAAGCATGAATATGTTCTAACACATCTATAATCTCCTTAAAACATGGTTCTTGCAAGTGAATTAATGCCAGCAAATGCGATGCCCTCAATAGAGTCGTAGCAGCCATCTATAATGGGTATTGGCAAGGAATTAATTCACTATGGGCTATATAGGAGAACCACGACTATCTCTAACAATATTGATTAAACCAACAAAATTCTTGGTTTTTGAAAAAGATCAATGCCATTTTCATTTCGAATAATCATTTGAATAATAGTACAAACTTTATAGTTTTCTTCTTTATGTCCTATATGCATAGATTTCTAAAAATATGGTAGAAGAGTAAATTGAAAACTGAAATGGGATGGTGAAGCTAATTTAACAATCCCAACTCCTATAACTTTTATCAAGATCCAAGACAATTTCAATTCCTAATATCCGAAACAATTTCAATAACACCAAAAGCATATCCCAAAAATATACAAATCAAAGAAAAGAAACAAATTAATAGTGTTGGAAAATTTAGATCCCGGTTGATAAAATTAACAAGTTTTAAACTCAAGTTGTTAATTAGATTTATTATGAATAAAACTTGTTAAAACAAACAAAAATCAATATCATGTCAAAATCATGCAGCGGAAAAATAAATAAGACAAGATATGATGACCCAGGAAAACCGAAGAAACAAACTAGTTTCACAGTAAAAAAACCTGAGGGGAAACCTTCCCGAAAAGCAATTCACTATAGTAAAGAGACTTTTTAGATCTAGTACAAAACCTTTGTCCCTAGACTCTACAATCCTCGTAGATGAACTCACAGCAGAAACCTTCTACTGCTTCAGAACTTCTAAACTCTTCAATATATGAACACCACCCTTTTGATGCACGGATCCCAATTCGTGACTAACTAAAGATGCACAACTCCTAGTACGTGACTAACACACCAACTTGAAGAAGATTGTTGGTTGTAAAGTTCTTCACTTCATTAACAATGAAGATCAAAAAGCAACTAGTTACAAAACCCTAAGGCACAAAGACGCAATAGCTTCTTTCAGAGAGAATAAGGCATCAGTCACCTTTTGCATATGTTCTCCTTGTATTCTCTTATGTGACGGTCTCTGAAATAAGCCTTATGTATGTCTAGGGTTGTCAGAAAAGAAACTCTACACATACATGTTAGCATAGGCCGAAAATCAGATCTGGAAATTTGAATTTCGTAATTCTCGATCGATCGAGCAGGTGTCAAGCAAGTGTCGAGGGGACAGAAATTTGCTCGATCGATCGACCTAGCTATCGAGAGGTGTCGAGATTGCGATAAGAAGCAATTGAAGAGCTTGATAGATGAGCCAGGTGTCGAGCAGCTATCGAGCTTTAAAATTTGGCACTTTTTCACTTGATTCTTGGACAGGCTTGCATGGTTTTAACACTTGAACTTGAAACAAGGTTTCTTGAAGTATTAAATACATCCTAGATCTACCCAAATACAAGTAAAGTGCGTTTTCTCAAAGAATTAGCCAATTACATAAAATAGTGACATATGTTCCTAACAAGTAAATCACATATGTCCTAACAAATAGGAAACAAAGACTTACAAAGGGACAAAGGATCTTGTTCTGTTAATGCCATCCCTACTAAAACTCTCATTGCCTACAATTGCTTAATGGTGATTTGGCCTACTATATTTGCCATTTATTTTTAAAAAGTCACAAATTCTGGCCAATAACAAATAAAAGTAGAAAACTTCTAAAAAATTCAGTCAAGTATTGCACAATGTAGGGATGTGTGATTAAATAATGCATATCTATTTTTATGTTTCAAGAAGTTGCAAGGATACCAAAAAAGTAAAATATAGTGATGCCAATTGAAAGCTCGAATTTGTGTGAAAATACAAGAGCTTGTTTAGACCCCCAATTAAAAATTACAGCTAGATTACTTTTACTCTAACTTATCTAAGTGCGGAAACAAGAGTAATTGAAGCGCAATCAACCGATACTACTTTAGTGCATAAACATGAACAACAAACAATAAAAGTAAAGCACAAGAGTAAGGGAAAAGAGATGCAAACACAAGATAACACGACGATGTGTTATCGAAGAACTTGGTGAAAAACCTCTCTGCTGCCCTCCAAGTGGTAAATCAATCCACTAGAAAATCAGTTGGGATACACGAATAGCAAAAGACTCTCCAAGCCTAATTTACCCAATGTACCTAAGCCCTCCAAGCTCCTACTCCAACAAGGTTTCTTAGAGCCATGTCTTGTCTAGCTTTCCAGATCCTACAATACGCCTGATTGCATCCGCCAAGCCTCACGGATTTTTTTGGCAAATTTCCAAAGCTTCCCAAACTCGAAAACACTCTCTACACTCTGAAAAGGTGTGGGTTGTGTTTGGGTACAAATCTCCTTTCAAGGTATGATAATAGGAAAGGGAAGGAGAAGAGGCTACAATGATTTCTCACTAAGGATGGGTAGCTCTCTCTCTAAAAAATGGTTGTGTGTGTTGTAGAAAATCTATCTAGGGTTTTTCTCTCTGAATGGTCTCCTCTACTTTTGTGGCTAATGAGGGTATATATTGTATGGGTGAAGGGTAAGAAAGTCACACTTAAAAATCCTCTAGGCAGAGGGTCTCGCGAGAAGGCTTTACTCGCAAAATACTCACAAAATTGATAGCCTGGCATAACTCTTTAGCTTCCAATCATATGCTTCTCACATGCCCTTTTCGCAAGAACCCTTCTCGTGAACTTCTCACGAGCTAGTCGCGAAATGCACTGATCTTTATTTAAGCTTGAGTCTTCACCAACTTAATACTAAACCTAATACAATAAATCCCGCAAAATACAAGGAACAAAATTAAAGCAATTACAACACATTTTGTCATGGAATAAAGCCAACATAAAACATAGTTGTAAATCACAACTTTATAATCTCCCTCTTTGGCTATTCCGTGACAAAACACCCTATAACAGACTCTAGACTTAAACGTGAGTTTGGGAATAATGGAAAACTCACTAGCACCTAAATCTAGAAGCTGTGATGAACTTGGAACATGTATACCTGTAACTTGAAATACTTGCACAAAACACATTAGACCCTCAAGGTAAATCAAGTGATTACAGGACAAGCATAATGTAACAAGTAAAATGCGATCAAGTAAACATGATGTGAAACATGTGAGCAACTTGATCATACACCAAAACAGTCATATGAAAATGAGTACAATAATCATATAGCAAAGCAAATGATCATCCGAACATGTAACCAATAAAGCACAATAGCATAAGGATGTATGCATGTCCAACATATAAATACGATACGATGAGAGCAACAAAGCATAGATACTGAATGTAACTCAAAGCACCATAAAGCAATGAGAAAACAAGCATAAAGTAAAACAAACAAAACAAAGTTTTCTCAAAAAGGATGCCTTCTCCCCCTTGGTATATGCATCTCCCTTATGGCTTTCTCCCCCTACGAATGTGCATGAGGAAGAATTTTACCCCTAAGAATGTGCACATAAGTCATATAGAAATGACGATACACACCGGTATACTCTCCGGTATACCCTCCCCCTTTTTGTCACGAATAGACAAATGAATCGAGAGGAATGAGGGAAAGAAAAGAAGATATGAACAAGGGTAAAAGATGATGCATAAGCGGTGCAAGATGAATGAGAAAATGAAGTTCAAACAAAAGAAAAAAAACATCTAAAAAATGCTACAAAGCATAAAGTAAACAAGACATGCTAAGGACTATGGAATAAGGTATAAACCTATGCATGACTTAAACACAAGAACATGTTATATATGCTAAAAGGTCTAAAAAGACTTAACTAGCATGAGTGAATGTAAAAACATGTCAAGTGATCAAGTGTGTGCAGCAAAGGTGCATCTAGTGGGCATCTAGTGTGCATGTGAGATGCATGACCAATGCATGTGCAAGCACTCAAGGGGAAAAGTGTATAAAACACACAACCAATGATTAAAACATGATAAACATGAATAATTATGGTGATCCCCAAAAATTGGTACTCATAGGAGTCCAAAACAACGAGAAAATGCCATTTGGGCATTTTATCAAACACTTAAAGTGCACACACTACACATGTATGTTAAACAATGCATGAACGTATGAAAATCTTGCCTAAATACAAGTTGAAATTGCCAGATGGGGCCAACACAGACATAATCAAGACAAATGGGATAGAGCCTAATCAAAATTTTGAAAATTTTTTGCCCAAAATCATGATTCCCAACCCCTTTTTCAAAAATCCCTAATTTAAGTAACCTAGAACAAATTCTGCATAATCTAAGAAAAGATTGACAAGATTATTAAGAAACATACCTTTGAAGTGATTTTGCAGAGATTTGAACTTGAAATTGATGGAGTTTTAAGTGAAAAAATAATTTGGGGTTGAGAGAGGCTCGATGAAGGTGAAGAGAGGGAAATAAGGATGTGTTTAAAAATCTGTCACATCAGCTCTATAAAACTGAAAACAAGAATTTTTCGCGGGTTAGATACTCGCGAAATTACTCGCAAAAAACACATCTGATGCACAAAACCTTTCGCGGGAAGCCTTTAGTCGCGAAAGTCCCTATCTGAAATTTTGTATTTTCCAGTTTTTGCCTTAACCTTTTTTCGCGGGAAGAGCTTAGTTGCAAGCTTTTCGCGAAAATGCCTCTGAACAAGTTTTTGAAGAACAACACAAAAATGCATTTTGAACAAAAACTTAAAGCACGAAAGTATAAAAACAATTTCAAGAACATATAAAATACTCAAAAATCTTTTTGGGTTTGATCGACAAGCAATTGAGCATACACATCACATTTGATCATGTACAATCATACAAATGAAATAAGCATTTGTTGAACATAAGTCTTGTGTGTTGTGTGTGAGTATCAAATGTGGAATAGTCCTTAGTCCAAAATGAAGTTTCAATAATCAATTCAATCAAGTCATACACAACTGGTACTAAGTCAAGTGGTCTATCTCAATTATAGAAATGAACATATATAACCTCTTACAATAAAATGATTACACATCTTTGAAGCTTTTTATTTGGCTTCTTTACAAATCATAACAGTTGATCATTTTTGAACAACACATCTCATTTTGAGATCAGTGCTTGAAATTTTTGATATTTCAATATTGAGAATAAGCCTTTGGCTTTTTGAGCACCATACATTTCAATAAAAAGTCGTTTTCCCTTTTTCTTAGTCAAATACTAGTATGTGTGACAGCTTTTGCAACTCATTATCTCTTTTCATTTTGAGATTTATATTTGTTGAGCTCTTTAAGCAAAAACATAAAAAAATGTGAGAAGATATATAGGCACAAGTCTATGCATGTATCAAAACCAGCAAAACTATTGATCAATCATTCATGACAAGCTTAAAGATCGATTTACAATAGTCACACATAGATTTCAAGATTTTTCCCACAAAAATAGATGTGCATACATAACAAGCTAAGTTTGTAAATGCATTACGCCATTAGTACGAAGGTACTAGGCCAAACTCACATATGATATACACAACACAAGTGATCAAACTTTTTGGAGATTTTTTAATTTTTATGGGTTTTTGAATTTTTCAATACATTCAAAAACAGAACATGTAAAATAAAATCAAATGCAAAAACAACAAAAAAAATGCATATAAAGAGATGTATGATGCACAAATGCATGACAATGAAGCATCTAATGCATGAAGGGTCCTATAAAGATCGAAAGAATTAGATCAAGGACCAAAAGAGCGAAAGCTCAATCATAGGAACCCTTCCTCATCCAAATGGAATGATTGTTTGGAATGAGTGTCTCATGAAAAGTGAGATGAGGGTTGGAAGAATGAGAACCGACGATGCACATAAACAAGGAGGTAAGAATATCAAAAACTTTCTTTAACAACTTACCATTTTCCATCAAATCCGGTTTAGCTTGCACAGCACAACTTCCAAAAAGCTCAAGTTTCTCTTTTCTTTTTATTCTTTTAAGAGCTCGAACTTTAGAGCAATGAGGTCTTAGATGACCAAAGGCACGACAATGGTAACAAACAATGTGTTTAGGTCCACTAGGCTTTTTGGGAAGTGATTTAGCAACATGATTTTGTTCTCTCTTCAACTAGGAGCATTGAGGTCTTATATGACTGATCACACCACAATGGTGGCAAGTTGGAACAAACTTAGATCCATCCAAAACCTTAGGTTGAGACCTTAATGGAGGCTTTGGCTTAAGAGCCTTTCTCTCCACCTTTTGATTTCTTTTGTGTGGAGGAATGTACACCGATTTTTCTTTAGAACTAGAACTCACAATAGGCACAAAATCGGGTACCACAACATGATTGCAACAAATATTTTCATCTTTTTTAATAATAGATTCAGCAATCAAACACTTGGCATGCATCTTAAAAGATTCATTTGCACATTTAAGATCATCAACTAGTTTGTTAGACAAAATAAGTTTAGCATCCAAGTCCATATTCAAACATTCAAACTCTTTCAACTTTTCAATAGAATTTTCAGCAAGCTTCTTATACTTTTCAACCAATTTATTGGATTCATTGAGTTTAGCAATCAAATCATCCTTTTCACAATGAAATTTGCCCAAATTCTTATGAAACTTCTTAGCTTCTTTCTTCAAGAGTTTGATGTTAGAAATATCAATGACACCCAAAGATTCATGTAACATAGCATCACAATCATAAGGATTATCACTCATAGAGGCATTTTCACAAGCACATGGCATGTTACATTCATCAACGTCCAAAACATGCATAGAAGCATACAAAGCACTATCCACGGCAAATAAACACAAGGGGTCAAGGATCACACTTACGTAATGAAACCACAACAAGTGTACCCGCTCTGATACCAATTGAAAGCTCAAATTTGTGTGAAAACACAAGAGCTTGTTTAGATCCCCAATTAAAAATTATGACTAGATTGCTTTTACTCTAACTTATCTAAGTGTGGAAACAAGAGTAAATGAAGTGCAATTAACCGATACTACTCTAGTGCATAAACATGAACAACAAACAATAAAAGTAAAGCACAAGAGTAAGGGAAGAGAGATGCAAACACAAGATAACACGACGATGTGTTATTGAAGAGGGAACCGAAAAACTCAGTGAAAAACCTCTCCGCCGCCCTCCAAGCGGTAAATCGATCCACTAGACAATCAGTTGAGATATATGAATAGCAAGAGACCCTCCAAGCATAATCTACCCAATGTACCTAAGCCCTCCAAGTTCCTACTCCAACAAGGTTTCTTAGAACCGTATCTTGTCTAACTTTCCAGATACCGCAATATGCCCAATTGCATCCACCAAGCCTCATCGGCTTCTTTTGCCAAATTCTCAAAATTTCCCAAGCTCGAAAACACTCTCTACACTCTGAAAATGTGTGGGTTCTGTTTGGGTACAATTCTCCTCTCAAGGTATGATAATGGGAGAGGGAAGGAGAAGAGGCTACAATGATTTCTCACTAGGGATGGGTAGCTCTCTCTCTAAAAGATGGGTGTGTATGTTGTGGAAAACCTATCTAGGGTTTTTCTCTCTGAATGACCACCTCTAATTTTGTGGGTAATGAGGTATATATAGTATAGGTGAAGGGTATGAAAATCACACTTAAAAATCCTCCAGGCAGAGAGTCTCGCGGGTATCTCGCGGGAAGGCCTTACTTGTGAAATACTTGCGAAATTGACAGCTTGGCATGACTCTTCAGCTTCCAGTCATGTGCTTCTCACATGCCCTTTTCGCGAGAACCCTTCTTGTGAACTTCTCACAAGCTAGTCGCGAAATGCACTGATCTTCTTTTAAGCTTGAGTCTTCACCAACTTAATACTAAACCTAATACAATAAATTCCACAAAATACAAGGAACAAAATTAAAGCAATTACAACACATTTTGTCATAGAATAAAGCCAACATAAAACATAGTTGTAAATCACAACTTTACACCAATATCACATTGCACAACTTATTATTGCTAGAACTACCAATATAGCAAAACATAACTCTATTGCTCATATTTTGGTTAGACATGCTATTAATATTCCAAACTTTTTAGTGTGGATAGAGGATGTTTCATCACAACTTTTTTCTATATTTCTGGTTGATTTAGAAATCTTTTTTAATAATATTATTCAGCTTATTTCTCAAAAAAAAAAAAAAAAAAAAAAAAAAAAAAAAAAAAAACAGAACTTTGACACTAAATATGAAAACAAACATAACAAATACAACAATTTATTTATGTGGTTATGCCCCCAACAACATAGGTTTTTGTTTTTATCTCAACAGGTTGCCTGAGGTTGATCTTTTGTGTAGGTTGTATATGCCTGGAATCGCTCACAATATTAAAAGACCACATAAAAACCCAAAACCCGAAATCCAATTTGCATTTAATTTTGGTAGGAAAATTTTGTGGGATATAAATTTAACTAAAGCAACAACTAAACCACAAAACCCAAAAATTAATCATTCATATTCCAGATCCCATCAAGTTTCCTATCATGGGCTAACCACAATTCAAAGAACTCCAACTAAGAAGCCCTGTAACCATAAATTCACTGACGCAACTTTGATAAGTATAGTTTATAGCTTTTGTTATGTTAGAGAATGAATAGGGCATCAAGCGTAATTGTAATCAACCGATCAACAATTTTATCAACAAAAATTAAGTATGACTCCATGACATCTAAATTGTAATCAAATAGCACTAAGAAAAGAATTGGTCTAAGTCTCAAAACACTAACTAAATTTGAGAAAATATTTTATAATAAAGAATTGAATACAAAACATTGCCTTATGCAGCATCAACGACAGAAGCATATTGAGAGTGGTGATGGATTTAGCTGAGATTAAAGAGAGAGGATAGGGTTTGAGTTTGAGCCCTAAGAAAATAAAAGAGAAACAAATGAAACAAATCAAAGAGAGATTATAGGCACTGGTTAGCTACATCCTTTGATACTGAGGTGAAATTTTAAACATGATACAATACCTCTTTTAGGCATTTTGTCATACAGATGCGTGCTTGAGCATATAGGGTTCGATAATTCAAATAAATTACTAACTATAAGAGATATTATGAGGTAAAAAAACAATTTAACATATGGTAAACAAAATTTAACATACCTCCACCTTTTGAAATTCCAATAGAAGGTTTATCAGTTCCAAAGCTAGTCTCTATTGCAACAATGCAATAATTAGCTTGGGTTAGGTTTTGAATTTTTGAAATTGTATTGTATTTTAAATACAAACACACAAGATTTTCTTGTATTCAGCTTTGGACATGTAAATATGTAACGAACAATACTATGAAACCAATTAATGTTGTACTTGGAACGAGTAAATATCTAGGAAAGAAAGTGTACCTAGGCTTTGGGTATGGAGTTTGATTTTCAATTGAAAATAATAATAGATAGAGAATGAGTTTCATAATATAGAGAGAAAAACCAAAAGATGCAATGGCGGTGATCCGTGGCGGTGGCGGTGGCGGCGGCTACGATGGGAGAATCTGAGTTTTGGGTTTTGATTTTGGAGGAAGGAAAGGGTGAGTTTTAGGTTTAGGGGAAGGAGATGTTAGTGTGTGAGAAGAGAAGAGAGATTTTTTTTTTTTTTTTTTTTTTTGGTTTTAAAGAGGTATTGGGTTTTGCAACGTGTATTTGGTAGGGGAAAAAATGAGATTTATTTTTATATCAAATTTAAAAAATAGAAAAAAAAAATTAAATGACGTGGAAAATTGTGAGAGTTTCAAAGGCTTCGGTTTTATATAATAATAATAATAATAATAATAATAATAATAATGTATGTTCAAAGTTTGACAACAAACTTGATTGTAATTTAAGGCTACAAACTTGATTGTAACTTGACAACAAACTTATTTGTAGTCAAACTTTGTCCATAATGTATAATTGATGACACTTCGGAACGAAAGAATTGTGAGGAACCATAATTTCATCCTTTTTTTGTCACTTCCAACTCTTTTATACTGCCAATTATAAGTTAGTTTAAGTTTAACTAATATATATATATATATATATATATATATATTTTTTTTTTTTGTGTGTGTGTGCGTGCGCACGTGCACGTGCATGCGTGCTAGACTAAATATTTGAGTTCTTTACAATTAGGAAATAGATTAGAGATTCATCTAAAGAAAAGAATAAAATTTTTTGATAAAAAAAATGATTTATAATATAGGAGAGTTCTTTTTTTATTTTTTTTTTATTAATATATATATATATATATTTATATCATTTTTTGATTAATAAGTGCAGGGGTCTTTTTTGTTGACCTTGACATGTGTTTGCTTGGTGATAGATTTTACTTCGTTCTGGGCTTAGGCTGGTATGATTTAATATGGTTCAAGGAGCTGGTCTTGGTTCTCTCCGTAGAATAGGTATTGTAAACCAATTTTTGTACAAAACAACACTTCAAAATTCAAAGGCAATACAACTCAATAATTGTTAGCCCACTGTTGATGCCCACTTTTCACAAAGGGCCCAATAGTAGAAGAAGCCTAATAATATAGAAAAGGTGGGAAAGGGAAAATAGTAAGGGAATAAGGAAGCAAGCCTAGTAGGTTGAAATGGCAAGATTGATGGCTAGCAAATCCACAAGAATAAAAAGAGGTAAAGAGGGAGTAAATGGGCCAAGGAAGCCCAATGAATGAAGTAGTAAGCTCATGGGAATGACAAAAGGTAAAGAAGAAGTAAATGGGCTGGGGAAGCCCAGGATATGAATTAGTAAATTCATTAGGTTGGCTTAAAGGCTAATAAGCCCGAAAAGTAAGAAGAGGTAAGGATGTTGTAATTGGGCCGAGGAAGCCCAAAGGATCTATCAAAAAGCCCACAAGAATAAAAGAGGTAAAGAAGAAATAAATAGGATGAGGAAGCTCGAGGAATGAGATAATGAAATGGGTTGGCATAGCAGGAATGCTGGCCAATAAAGCCCAAAATAGGTAAAGATGTGGAAAGTGGGCCAAGGAAGCCCTGAGCAAAAGATTGATAAAGAAGTGGGCTAGCACGACAGGAGCATCAGCCTGTGAGCCCACGGGGTAACAAGAAATAAAAAGAGAGGTAAAGTCATATCAAGCACGGTGAAGTGGTATGGCAGGATCCATGGCCAAGGGGCCCACAGATACAGAAAAGAAAAGAACATGAGCTTGGTAGGAAGATGAGGCCTTCACCTAAGCAATGCCCAATCCAAGGAAGGGATGGAAGACAGGGAACATGCGCCCAAAAGCCCACGCATCCTTCACGCCATAAGAGATAAAAACCAACCACGATGTACAACAGAATCAAACAAACTCGAAGGTAGCAAAAATGGTGTGAAGGCTAGAAAGAAACAAATTTAGACGGAGTGGACCATGCACAAAGGGACAAGGCACCACCTACTTGTACCCAACCTATACATGGAAGGTGGGCCACAAGTTAAGGTATTCAGAGGGTGTGGTTTGGTGATGGGGAGAAAGAGGTAGTTTATTTTGGGGTTTCCGCTCAAATTTCTTTAGGGAGAGATGTCCTACTAGGATGACATCTCACCCAAAATAAGTAAATATGGGTTGGGACCACTTGATGCATGCCATAGAGGTAGGTAATGGAGAGGCTTGATCCTTATTCAGATGAGATTAGTGAAAAATAGAGAAGGGTAAGAAACAAAACAAGCAATTTTGTCTGGGAATGGGGAGTGGTGCAACCAACACACTCAGAGTAATGATAATGGTTGAGCAACTGGCAGGCCAATGGGTAGTCTCGGAAGGACACCCATAAGGAGCCAAAAGTAGTTAAGGGGTAAACATGGTAAATCCTACCATGGCAGATGGTATAAAAAGCGATGGTTGTGAACAGTACGTAAAGGAGGGAGGCGAGGAGAAAAAAGAAAAAAGAAAATGGAGGGTAGAACGAGAAAGAGAAAGAAAGAAGGGAAAATGAAAATACAAAAATTAGAAAAGCATGAGTGATAGGAATAGAGGCATGCATCAATAGACTACCCATTTCTCTCCCTCTCAATAGACCCACTCTTTGAGAGATTGAGGGTTGAAGTTTAAACCATTTAGGTCATTTTTCCAAAGTGCGTAACTTCTATGGCAAAAGCCTTCTTTGAGGTTACTCGCATTGGGGATTGAATTCCTTCTTGAATTTCCATCTATTGAGAAGCTAAGCTTACTTTTTTGGCAAACAATTTTTTCTTTTGTGCTTGGTGGGTGAATAGTTAACAGTTATTAAATTGTTGTAGAAACTCGATTTTGTACCCATGATTTAATCAAGGAAGATGACTGAAATAACCATCCATGTACCCCAAAAATCATGATTGCATTACATGCATTAATTAATTCATTTCATATCATAAAAATAATCTTGAGATTCTAACGGTCGAGACGATATGCCTGGTTTCCAAATCGGACCGTCGGATCGAAAGATATCGCATGATCAAGTTTGCATGGTCAGCATGCATTATATGGGGTGAAGCCAATCACGTGTGATTAATTGAAATTAATTTTGATTGGTTAATGATTAAAATTAATTAAATGAATTTATGTGATTGGTGGAGAATTTTTCTTAAAGTGAGATTTGTTGCATGGGATTAAAACAAATAAGCTGATAATATTTAAAGACTATTGATAATTAGGCTTTTGGGATAATTATATTCAAAATAATTATTTTAAAAATCATAATTATCACTTTGGAATGAGGTTTATCATGAAAATAACTCCGAAATTCATCCAAATACAGACTTAGAGTTGGAAAACACTTCAAAAACATGCTAATCAAGTAACAGATTTCTGATTCATGTTCAAAGGCACTTTTGGCAGAGTAGAACTCAAAATTCGGACCAGGCTATTTTTGGAAAGGTTGTAGATAATTGAATTTTCCTTTAGCTTTCAAAATTTCAGCTTAATCCAAATTTTGAGTAAAGAGTTATGATCAAAATACTGAAACCGGTTCTGATCTGAAAAATCAGCTCACTCTTATCCAAATCTCCTTTTTTTAGGATTTTTCCCATACGTTTTTTGCTTATTTTTTAAGCTGATTGGACATAATTTTTAAGCAAACCTAACTTATTTTCTAAGCAACTAACATCTTTATAAATAGGGGATGCCTCCCAACATTCAGGGACCCCTTTTTGACACATTCTTTTTACGCTCTAGGAGAGACACTTTTTCACACTCTCATATTTCTGATCTCCTTCTCTGATATTCTCTTAAGCTAGGTTTTTTAGGTTTCAAAGATAATTGCATAAATTTTTTTGAATCCTAAAATATCCTCTCAAGAAGAAGAGTGTTCCATGCAAGAGGTTGTTTCTTAACCCTTTTTCTTATGCTTCTCTTGACCCTTTTTCTTATGATTCTCCTGTTGTGATGATGCATGATTATTTTATTTTATTTTTTTAGTTTAGTTGTTTCAAATATTTATATCATGAATTATTGTTTTATTTTGTTGTGATCTCTTTCTGAGTTTCAAAAATCTGCATGTTATATTCTTTTTCTCAAAATAAAAACGAATCTGCATCTTTATTAGATGCAGATTTGAATTTTTCTTCAAAAAAAAAAATATATCTGCATCTTCATTAGATGCAGATCTGAATTTTTTTTTCAAATAAAAAGGGTCTGCATCTTCATTAGATGCAGATTTGAATTTTTCTTCAAATAAAAAAGGATTTGCATCTTCCTTAGGTGCAGATTTGAATTTTTCTTAAATCAAAAATTGATTTGTATCTTCCTACGGATTTGATTTTTTTTTTCTTAAATCTAAAATGGATCTGCATCTTCCTTAGATGCATTTCTAAATTTTTCTTAAAATAAAAACGAATGTGCATCTTCCTTTGATACAGATCTGATTTTTTTTCTTAAATCAAAAACTAATTTATATCTTCCTTAGATACAGATCTGATTTTTTTTTAACACAGCAGATTTTGAAATAAAGAAAAAGATCATGAAGGGTTGTGTTTGTTTTATTTAATTCATGTAGCATAAATTTATTTCATGAATGAAATTCTTTGCTCAAAAACTCTCTTTCATATTTTTTGAACATATAAAAATATATCTGATTTTTTTTAATATACAAATCTGATTTTATTTTTTTTTACAAAACAGATCTGATCTTTTACAAATCAAAAACCAATTTTTTTAGTTTTCAAAAACAAATCTAATTCTTTTGAGTTTCTACCAAACTAAATTTTCTCATTAAAAAAAAGATCTGAATTTTTTCTTAAAAAAAAAAAAAATCTTTTTTTACACAACAAAAACATATCTGATTTTTTTTCTAAACCAAAATCATTTTTTTTTTACTCACAACAATAGATCTGATTTTTTTAAAACAAAGAAGAGGATGTATTCATAAATAAATTTGTGTGATTTAGTTTTATTCACTTGTGCAACATATCATCATAGCATGCATAAAATAGGTACATTGGTCACAAGAGTCTAGAAGACCAAATTTTGTCTGGGCGGAATGGGTGCTTAACACATTCCCATTCTATAACCTAGCCTCTGAATTTAGGTCTTTTGGATAGGTAGATCTAGCCTAATCTTTTCTTTATTTTGGGTAGATTGTAACTAGGACAAAAAGCCATGTAATTATTTGGTAGTTTGTAACTAGGACCCAAAGCCTTGTAATTTTAAATTTTTCAAACATGTATTTTTGTTTATTCAATCAATGAAATGGTACAATTCAGTCATGTATTTTTTTTATAAAAAATAAGTGGTGACTCTGCACCACTTACCCAAAAAGAGAGCTACCATACAAAAGTACCCAAAGCTCTTTTTTGAGAGCACCTAATTTCTCAGTCTCTCACAGCGGCGACTCCCCTAAAGATGTCGAGGGCTAAGCTTCATTTTAGATTTAAGTGACCAAATATGTACCCTTGATTTGCATGGTCTTGCATGATATTGTCGTTTGTTTGTTTATTTATGTTTGTTAAGATGTTGTATGATATGTTGTTGTTTGTATTGCTTGTTAAAAGCTTTCCCTAACTGTGATAGTGTGTGCCATCAAAACAATATGTATGCACCCCTTTCAACAACTTGTGGTAGTAGTAACCATGGATCACCAGTCTTCATTAAATTCGAATACCCAGTGGCAAACTCACCAACCCATAGCCTAAAGTCATTGGATCATTTCTTGTTGACTGTAAAGGATAGACAATGCCGTTCGGACCAACGCAAATTTCATTACATTACAAGTTGGGAGGTGTAACGTCTTAGCTATGGGAAACAATGAAACAACAAACCCACCCTACAACATAATGACTTAGAACCTACCCTTAGGTCAGTCCCGGTTAAACTTGCATTGCATACTGTGTGTGTTTGTTTGGTTGATTGATTGATGTGGATGGGAACTTAGTTTTGATTAACCCGACCAAGCCTATCTTTAGGGGAGAATTTGGTCAAGATTTGAAGGAAGGCTGCAAAGAGAACCTAAGCCCGACACTCAAGCCAGTAGCTTCAGTTCTAAGCCTGTCACTCCCATTACGGTACTGAAACCCGTAAGCATAGAATATACTTCGCTGCTGCAACATCACAATCCCATATTCGACCTACAAGACAGTTCAAACCCCAATTAAATCACCCAACATCTATAAATGGGGGGAGACACTTCAAACCCCAATCAAACTACTAAGCACCTACAAATGGGGGGAGACACTTCAAACCCCAATCAAACTACCAAGCACCTACAAATGGGACAAATGGTGGGAGACACTTCAAACCCCAATCAAACTACCAAGCACCTACAAACGGGGAGAGACACTTTGAATCCCAATCAAGCAACCCAATACCTACAAATGGGGGGAGACATTTCGAACCCTAATCAAATGGCCCAACATCCATAAATGAGGGGAGACACTTCAAACCCTGAGACACCAATCTAAATGACCCAACAAAAATTGCCCACATCACAAGGGGGGGGGGGGACACTTCAAACCCCACGTTTGGAGACCGACAAGCCCATAGATATGGACGTTGATGATGAAGCCACCGATTACATGGATGAAGATCCCACAATATTGATGCTAAGGGAAGAAGGAACTTACTGGGAGCCACCTGCCATCATTGAAGCCATGACTGAACTGAAGAATTGGGCATGGGAGGGAGCCGCCCACCCCATGGAGGACTCTGTGAAGAAGATCAAGATAGTCAAGTCAGTCACTCTTGCCAAGAAGATCAAGACCGTCAATCCAGTCACCCCTGCCAAGAACATTGTTTCTGTCCCTATTGAGTCTATTTTTGCTAGTATTTCTATTCCTGTTAAGTCTGTTTGTGAAAGTTTTCCAGTTGAGTCTGATTTAGTTAAGCCTGTTGAGTTTGTTGAGAACTCTTTTCCTTATAATATGATTTCTAATTCTGTTTATTTGTTGGCTTTGAATGTTTTTATTTTTGAAATTGGTAAAGAAACTATTAATAATAAGGAATTAAAACATGGACACCTAGAACCCATAAAAGAAGAAACCTAATTTGTTAACCTGGGAACTGATGATGAACATAAAATGATACAAATGGGCAATACCCTAATCATTTCAAAGAAAGATGCATTAGTGGCACCCCTGATAGAATTCAAAGAGGTCTTTGCCTGGTCATACGAAGACATGCCAAGGATTGATACAGATATAGTACAGCACTACATTCCAACAAATCCAATCATGAAGCTGGTCAAGCAGAAGTTGAGAAGAATGAAGCCAGAGTAGACTCTCAAGATCAAGGAAGATGTTAAGAAATAGTACAATGCAGGATTCCTAAGGGTGGTCAACTATCTAGAATGGTTAGCTAATGTGGTTCCGGTACCAAAGAAGGATGGGCAGGTCAAAATAGGTGTAGATTTTCGAGATCTGAATAAGTCCATCCCAAAAGATGACTTTCCTTTGCCTTACATTGACGTCCTAGTTGACAATACAATAGGTCATGCTTTGCTATCATTTATGGATGGATTTTCAAGGTACAATCAAATTAAGATGGCTTCAGAAGATATGGAGAAAACCTCCTTTATTACACCATGGGGGACATATTGCTGCAAGGTCATGCCATTTGGCCTTAAAAATGCCGATGCTACTTACCAATGTGCAACCTCCACTTTGTTGCATGACTTGATCCATAAAGAAGTAGAGGTTTATGTCAATGACATGATAGTGAAGTCTAAAGATCGTGAAGGGCATATGCCAGCATTGAGGAAGTTCTTTGAAAGAATCTGGTTCTATTAGTTACGGTTGAATCCAAAGAAGTGCACTTTCGGGGTAACATCTGGAAAGCTATTGGGGTTTATGGTAAGCCAAAGGGGAATAGAAGTTGATCCTAACAAAATCAAGGCAATTGTAGAGATAAAACCTCCAAGAACTAAGAAGGAAATCTGAGGATTTCTAGGGAGGATACAGTACATCAGTAGGTTCATAGCTCAACTCATCATGACATGTGAATCAATCTTCCGACTACTTAAGAAGGAAGTTCCTACAGTGTGGATTGAATAATTCCAAGAAGCTTTCGAAAAGATCAAGAATTATCTTATGAAACCACCAATACTTGTCCCACCGGTACCCGAAAAGCCATTGTTGGGGGCTCTACTTGCTCAATACCTAGAGGAAACTGGAAAGGAGAATACAATATACTACATCAGCAAGAAGATGTTGCCTTATGAAGAAAAGTATTCACCATTAGAAAAGACATGCGTAGCACTTGTTTGGGCAACCCACAAACTCAAACATTATATGCTTGCCTACAAGATTTTGTTGATTGCAAGAATTGACCATTTGAAGTACTTAATGGAAAAGCTTGTGCAAGATGGGAAGACTGCTAAATGGGTTTTGCTTTTATCAGAATTTGATAATGAAAACGTGACACAGAAATTTGTAAAGGGGAGAGCAATTGCTGATCACTTAGCCCCTTATTCACTAGAAGAAGCTGAAAAGATCCAAGGAGACTTTCCAGATGAAGACATCATGGGGATTGAGGTAGAATCATGGAAGATGTACTTTGACAAAGCCACAAATCAAAATGGAAATGGAATTGGAATTCTCTTAATTTCTCCAAAAGGGACACACATTCCATTTTCTGGCAAACTCAACTTTCCTGCCACCAACAATACCACTGAATATGAAGCTTGCATCATGGGATTACAAGTAGCACTAGGCCTTGGAGTGAAAGAGTTGGAGGTATACGGAGACTCAGCTTTGATATCCTCCCAGATTCAAAATAAATGGAAGATCAAAGAGGAAAGGCTAATGCTTTATCATGAATGTCTTCAAAAATGGGCATCAAAATTCAACAGGATTCGATATCGATATGTGCCATGGATGCAGAATCAAATTGCAAATGCTTTAGCAACCATGGCATCCATGATGGATGGGCCTAAGAAAGATGAAACCAGACCAAAAGTGGTGGAACAAAAAGAAGAACCAACCTACTACACGACAATAGAAGAGGATGAAGGAAAGAATGGGGAAGGTGAATGGTATTCAGACATCCTACAATACCTTAAGGATGGGACATACCCTAAGTTTGCAGACAAGAATGACCAATTAACCATCTGGAAGTTGTCTACTAATTATAATATTTGTGGTGAAAGGATTTACAGAAGATCATATAATGGAATTCATCTCCTTTGTGTAACCACCAAGGAAGCATAGCAAATAATTGAAGAGTTTCATGAGTCAAGTTATGGGCCACATATGAGTGCACACATGCTGTTAAGAAAGATAATGAGACAAGGTTACTACTAGACTACTATGGAAGCTGACTGTGTGGCTCATATTCAAAAATGCTATCAATGCCAAGTCTATAGAGATCTGAAGCACATGCCACCCATGCCACTACACACCATGACATCACCCTGGCCATTCTCTACATGGGGAATAGACATTATTGGGAAAATTCACCCAACAACATCTAATGGTCATGAATTCATACTTGTAGTCATTGATTACTTCACCAAATGGGTAGAAGCCGCCTCATATAAGGTTCTGAATTCCAAGAAAGTTGCTCAATTCATTCAGACCAATATCATTTGCAGATATGGGGTACCACATGAAATTATCCCTGACAATGGGCAACATTTCAAGGGAGAAACAAAGAAGCTACTATGACAGTTTAATATTTAGCACCATAAGTCTTCACCTTATTGTCCTCAGACCAATGGAGCAGTTGAGGCTGCAAATAAAAATATAGGGCGAATCTTGAACAAGAGCACAAAGAACTACAAAGACTGGCACCTATAGTTGCCCTATGCACTCTGGGGGTACAGAACATCAATTTGATCTTCCACAAGAGCCACTCCTTATTCATTGGTATATGGAATAAAAGCAGTCCTTCCCATTGAAATGGCTGTCCATTCACTAAGGACAGTATTGAAAAGTGAAATCCTTGAAATAGATTGGTTGCTAAGCAGATTTGACCAGCTATGCATGTTGGATGAGAAGAGACTCAAGGCCTTGTATCATATTCAAGGTTACCAAAGAAGGCTTAGGAAAGCTTTTGACAAGAAAGTAAGAACTAGAGATTTGAAGTAGGGGGATTTAGTGTTGAAAGAAATCCGAGCCCCGGTTCAAGATGCAAATGGGAAGTTCAAGCAAAATTGGACAAGCCCATACATAATCAATCGTATATACTCTGGGGGAGCAGTAAGGTTGATGGACTTAGATGCAAACTCTTTCACTGAGCCAACCAACATGGATCAACTAAAGAAATACCATGTTTGAGGTGGTAGTCTGAAAGCACCACGTCTGAAGTGGTTGTAAATTATGCTATTTCCCTTCCTAGGCTTAAAAAAATAAAATAAAAAGAAGAAGAAGAAAAAGAAGAGAAAAAAAGCTCGCTAGGCTGAAAACCCGAAAGGGCAGTCTAAGCAAAAATTAGAGCTACAAAAAAGGAAAAACAAAAAGGGTAGGTTGAAAACCCAAAAGGGCGATCTACGTAAAAGGAGAGTAAAAAAAAAAAAAAGGGTGAGAGAGCCTGCTAGGTTGACAACCCAAAAGGGCGGCCAAGGCAAAAATTAAAGCAAATAGAAAATCAATGAACTACGTGATGACCTACTCCTTCTAAAAATGGGGTACGTAGACAACCATGCATTAGTCTGGTCACAATTTCCCAGAACTACCATTTTCCCATTAACCAAAATTTTTCAAAAATTCAACCATTCCATTAAACCATGTCATTACACAAAACCCTAAATCAAACCTGTAACCAAACCAAAACTCAAGAACCCAAACCATAAAAAAAAAAAAAAAAAAAAAAAAAAAAAAAACCAAACCCCAAAAGCCTACACTTTTAACAGAATCCCAAACCTGCGAATCCTAAATAATTCCAAAACATAAGAGTTTTTACATCAACTTTTAAATAAACATGTTCAAAGCCAAAGAATAAGAAGGTCACTTTGTCTTTAGTCTTTTCTCCTTTTGTTGATCATTGATTTCTTCTGTGTTAGGTACTTCATCATTCTTGTCCTTTCTTTTGAATTCATAGTTGTCTTCATCGTGTCTATCCCGGTTATCTCTGAGAAACTACTTTCTCATAGCAACCATCTCAACTTCCTTGTCAACAATCTTGTTCACCAACCAATTAGAGTATTCTATAGTCATCAAGTGAAAGTGGACTTTGGCAAAAGACTGATCCACTTGGTCAGCCATCTCCAAGCCCAAGAGCATGTTCCTTATAGAAGTAGGATTTGTGTCCACAGGAGTGAAAGGTCTTCTTCTTTTTCCACCGGGCATTCCTTACTCATACTGGAACTACCTCAAGAGTTTATCTGCCTTACAGAAGGTTGCCCTCCGTAACCCAATAAATTAAAATGTGATCTAATCTTGGAGACCGCAGTAGAGAGGGTGGGCACTTCCACCAATAACAGTTCCATTGGATTGAGGTACTGGATTTCTTGTTCAAGAATTTTACCCAGTAACTCTCAGTTTGGCACTAAGTTTTAATTACAGTCCTGCTAAGAAAACTGCTAGGCCTATAATTACCTATTGTAGGCCTAGCAATCATATCAAGTCGCTCCATCAACCATATCTACAAAGTCAAGGGATTCCTAAGAAATTTTTTAGACTCTCTACCATGAAATACAGCATCTAGTCCTAGAAGAGTTTCTTCCAAGATCAAAGAAATGGGATTATTACCATCTTTAATTTGACTCACAACACTTATGGCTCAAGCATCCATAAAACCGTGCCTTCCAGAGCAAAGCATAAATTCTCCCACGAAGCATAGGGCCAAGCCAAAATTCTTCTAAATATTGTCGATCACTTCATAGATGCGTTTGTTAATCAGCCTCAAAATAATTGCACAAAGATTCACCATATGTCCTTCAACCATACTACTAGTGATGAAACTAGGAAGACCGAGAGCATCAGACAAAGATTCCCTATGCCTGGTGACAGGCCAAGAATGTATTGACCCCTTGTGATAGATTAACCAATTAATTAGCCAAGTTGATTAATGAATCAGATTAACATATAATATGCGTGGTAGTACAAACAAATCACCAATTAAACTAAATGCAGCAGAAAATAAATTGACACGGGTGATTTGTTTTCGAATTGGGAAAATCTACACGGCAAAAACCCCCATCGGGTGATTTTAAGGTCATCACTCCCGAGAATTCACTATTATCACAACAAACTGTTACAAGTAAAGAAATCTCAGTACCTTATATCAACCTATAGTTGAACGCTTACCCCAATACCCAATTAGACTTGCTCTATAGTGACAATCTCTCTTTTTCAATGCACGACTCCCAGTATGTGACTAACCAATAGATGCACGAATCCCAATACGCGACTTAATCACCAACTTAAGAAGGATGTTGGCTGCAAAGTTCTACAGTTCATCACACGTGAAGATCAAGAAGCTCCTTAGTCACAAAGCCCTACGGTGTACAAATATAGCAGCTTCTTCAAGAGAAAGATGAATTAGGACAAATTTAGTCTCCGGTCACAATTTGCATGTATAAAACTTTGCTTCACACTCATGCAACTTGTGTAACCTTTGACGACCCTCAAAATAATCCCTATATATGTTTAGGGTTGTGAGAAAAGAAATGATAGGCCAAGAATGTATTGACCCCTTATGATGAATTAATTGATTAATTAGCCAAGTTTATTAATTAATCAAATTAATATGTAAAGCATGGTAGCACAAACAAATCACTAATTAACTAAAGTATGCAGCGAAAAATAAATTGACATGGTGATTTATTTATGAATAGGGAAAACCTACATGGCAAAAAATTCACCGGGTGCTTTTAAGGTCACCACTCTCGAGAATCCATTATTATCACAACAAACGGTTACAAGTAAAGGAATCCTAGTACCTTATACCAACCTACAGTTGAACCCTTACCCCAATACCTAATTGGACTTGTTCTGTAGTGACAATCTCTCCTTTTTAACGCACAGCTCCCAATACGTGACTAACCAATTGCTTGGATCCCAATATGCGACTTGATCACCAACTTAAGAAGGATGTTAGCTGCAAAGTTCTTCAGTTCATCACATGATGAAGATCATGAAGTTGCTTGGTCACAAAACCCTATGGTGTACAAAACACAACAGCTTCTTCAAGAGAAAGAAGAACTAGTTGTCATGATTGACAAAGGGTACAAGAAGCTATAAAACTTCACCCGAGAAATATAAAGATGATCAAAGATGATAAAGGGGGCACAAGGAATCCATAAAAATGCATGAATGTAATGAAACAAGATGCTATGGATGACAAGACAAAAGAAAGATGCAAAACATGTGAAAAACAATGCATGCAAGAGGGTCTTGACATATCGAGAAGTTGTCGAGCTACTATCGAGAGAAAACCCAAAAATCTTGATGGATCTAGGATCTGTCGAGAATCTATCAGGTAGATAGAAAGCTCAGAAAATTTCCACGATGGATCAAGAAGTTGTCGAGGATCTGTCGAGATCACAAGAAGAAGGCTCGATAGAAAGGATATCTGTCGAGGATGTGTCGAGGAGTTGTCAAGCTTAAAGAAAAGAGGTTTCTCAAGAGGGGAAAAACACATAGAGATGAATGCATAAATCAAGCTACTCACTCAAATATCAAACCAACGTATTAAGCTCTCAAAACTCATCTCAAACAAGATGCAAAGCATATAGATCCAAAACACACATACACACACACACACACACACTAAACAAGACTAACCAAATTTATAATTCAAAACAAGTTGAGACAATTTAGTGAGCATATATTAATACATGTATTTCTTGTGATGGCCAAATCGCATTGTACCTGCACATGTATCAAGAGTAGCAAAGAGTATGCATGTTGTGTGTGAAAACATAACAAGTGTACATAAGTTTCTCATATTATGATGATTTGAGATATGAAAAAAATCAAAAACACTCACACACAATCATAATTGCTTGATGGGGACTATCACCTTTGAGGTACATTATATAACTCCCACATCTCCTGGAAACACACTTACAATCATTTTAAAAGCATTTTGATTCTTTTTGCTTTTATATTATTTGCATATTTTCTTTTAGAACATATCATGCATGGGCATATAAGAGAGAAAAGAAATACCCAATTATGTAAGCCAAAACATCACAATTTTGCTATGCACATAGATGTTATACATGATTGGCGGGCTTTAGTGGTGAGATGGTTATTTATGCCTTTCTCTTAGGATTTTCTAGTCCTTCCCGTAAAAAAGAGTGATATGAGTATGAGACATAAGTGATAACTTAATCTTACTCATCACAAACACAAGCCACAAAGCTCACATGCTTAATTGTGCATAGAGTTGCTCATCTAAGTTACAAGAGATACAAAGTTTAGAAACTTTGTTTCAATGGCCATCCAAGGTACACAAGTACCAATATACACAAACACACACTATTTTTGTATTTTTCTAAATTTTTTTTTGAAAAACAAACAAAATAAAAACTAAACAACCAAAAAAAAAACAGAAAAACAACATGAAAGTATAAAGATAGATGCAGATGCGTGAAAGCATAATTCCAAAAACAAATAAGAAATCAAGCAAGAAAGTCCTACTTTAGATAGAAAGAATTAAAGTAGAGGACAGATAGAAAAGACAATTAAGTCTTAGGCTTCTTTCTCACCCACATAGTACGAGTCTTTGGCCGCGAAAATGAGAAGGCACGTGTCCTAGTATGTCTACTAAAGGACATAGAAGAATTAGAATTCTCCTAAAATTGAGTTAGAAAGCTCAAAACTTTTAATAACTCTCCAAACAAAGGTGTTGAACCCTGAGAGGGAACTTGTAACTGTTTGGACACTTGCTTATGAGGATATAACTTGAAGCAATTAGGACGAATGTGTCTAGAAATACCACAATGGTGACAAACATGAGTAGTTTTTGAACAATTAGACTTCTTAAAGTGAGGTCTAACAAGGGATTTAGAATTAGCCAAATCAGTTTTAGATTTCATACCTTTATCACCTTTCTCAAATTGGAGCATAAAGACAATCTTTGATCCAGAAGTGGTGGAAGAGGAGGGGTCGGAGGAAACAACATATCCTAAGCCAGTCTTATCAGAACTAGGCTTTTGAGCACTCAATACCTCATCAAGCTTTGCACTACACATCCTCTCTATTTGAGTTCTAACTTGACTAAGCTCAACCTCGAGATTCTCGACCTTCTCTTCGAATGAGGTGTTCTCCACAACAAAAGTCTCAACTAACCTTGTAATCTCATCTAGTTTGACTAACAGTTCAGCTTTTGCAATTTTTACCTCATTAAGCTCTTTTCTACAAAGATGAGAAGTCTTTTCAGATTTTATAAATTCAGTGCATAGCTTATCATAGGCTTCCTAAAGGGTCAACTTCTTGGGTACTTTATCATCAGAAGAATCCTCACTATCACTAGCACTCTCCATAATCACCTTATCAGTTGTGGCAGCAAAAGCCATAAAGTGACCACATTCATCTACATACTCATCAGAAGAGTCATTCTCAATATCACTCAAGGTAGAAACCAACCCTTTACCTTTTGAATTCTTGGTCTTTTCCTTCATAAGATAGTTTGGCCACTCTATCCTCATATGACCAAAACTTTTACACTCAACGCACTGGATAAGGGGTTTCTCACTCTTACCCTTCCTAGAGGATTTAGATTTCCTAGAAGGTTTTTCCTTATCCTTTTTCCTATATTGAAAAAGCTTGATAATCTCATTAGCTATAAAGATTAGATCCTCATCCTCGTCATCATCTTCATCTTCATCTTCACTTTCATCTTCATCTTCAGAGTCATCAACTCTTCCTCTATCCCCTAAAAAGCTAAGTTTCTACTCTTTCCACCTTTTTCCCATTAAACCTAATCCCATCTCATAGGTTTAAAAGTTCCCTACAAGCTCAGTCAAAGGAATTTGATCGATGTCCTTTACTTCTTCAATGGCAGTGATCTTGGCATGGAATCTTTCAGGTAAGGACCTAAGGATTTTCCTCACAATTTTGGATTTTGCTATAGATTCTTCAAAATTACTAGTGAGTCTTTGAAGCTTCAGAGTCTTTACTGCCTTGGTACCTTCATAAGTGGTCTTAAGAATGGTCCATGCTTCCTTGGCAACTTCCGTGAATAATATTTTCTTGAATTCCTCATTGGTCACCCCACAAAACAATGAATTCAAAGCCATACTATTGAAATTTGTCGCTTTGATTGGTGCTTCATCCCAATCTACTAGCACTTCCTTTGGCTTAATCCAGCCAACTTCAATAGCTTGTCATACTTTTTCACCTAGATCCTACAAAAAAGCTTTCATACGAATTTTCCAGTACGCATAATTAGTGTCATCAAATAAAGGAGGAATCAAAAGAGATTGTCAATGATCCATGACAACTGGGGTTAAGGATCACACTCAGGAAATTAATCCAATCAAAGTGTACCCGCTCGAATACCACTTGTTGGAAAATTTAGACCCTAGTTGATAGAATTAACAAGTTTTAAACCTAAGTTGTTAATTGGATTTATTATGAATAAACCTTGTTAAAACAAGAAAATATTGATATCATGTCAATATCATGCACAATGGAATAGTAAATAAGACAAGATATGATGACCCAAGAAAACCAATGAAACAAACAAGTTTCACAGTAAAAAACCTGGGGGGAAACCTTCCTGAAAAGCAATTCACTATAGTAAAGAGAAGTTTCAGATCTAGTACAAAACTTTTGTCCTTAGACTCTACAATCCCCGTAGATGAACTTATAGCAGAAACATTCTACCGCTTCAGAACCTCTGAACTCTTCAATATATGAACGCCACCCTTTTGCACGAATCCCAATACGTGACTAACCAATGATACACAGATTCCAATACGTGACTAACTCAAGCAACTTGAAGAAGGTTGTTGGCTGCAAAGTTCTTCACGTCATTAACAATGAAGATCAAGAAGTACTTGGTTACAAAACCTTAAGGCACAAAAGACGCCGTAACTTCTTTCAAAGATAATAAGGCACTAGGTCACTTTTTGCATGTGTTCTCCTTGTATAACTGCCTTTAAAATAAGCCTTATATATGTCTAGGGTTTTGAGAAAAGAAACCCTATACATACATGTCAGAATGAGCCGAAAATCAGACCTAGAAATTTTGATTTCGTAGATCTCGACAAATTCCGCTTCTGTCGAGCTTCGTTATTAAATCTTGATAGATACTATTTTTGTCGAGGTATCTATCGAACTTTAATGAACAGCTTCGTTCTTGGTCAGATTTGCATGGTTTCAATACTTAACTTGAACACTTGTTTCTTGAAGTACTAAACTCATCCTAGATCTACCCAATTACAAGTAAAGTGCATTTTGTCAAAGGATTAGCCAATTATATAAAATATGTTCTTAACAATTCTATAACTATCCATGTCACAATTTTGAGCCAAAATGTTACATAGTTTTCATTAACAAAAGCAGAAAAAATGCTGGAACAACAACATGAACCCCAAAACACAAAACAAAACAAATAAACCCAATATAGTATTGATCATAGCTCTATAGGTAACCATGTCACAACTAAAAGCCAAAATTTTACATAATTTTCAGTGACAAAAGCAGGAAAAAAAATACAGGAACTTTGTTTTCTAATTTCTTTGCATTTGAACCACAACAACATGAACCAAAAAACACAAAACAAAACAAATAAACCCAATGCAATTTTGATCATAGCTCTATAAGTATCCATGTCACAATTAAAATCCAAAATCTTACATAATTTTCATTTACAAAAGCAGGAGCTTTATTTACTCAACTCTGTGCATTTAAACCACAACAATAGAAACCCCCAAACACAAAACAAATAAACCCAATGCATTGCCTATCATAGCTATACAAGTATCCTATCAATGTCACAATTTATAGTCAAAATGTTACATAATTATCATTAACAAAAGCATCAAAAACTCATGAATTTATTAACTCTCAACTACACATTTTTTTTCTTTGGACCCAAACAATTTCCTAACGTCCACTAACCAAAAAAAAAAAAAAAAACTCTTATCTTGCCTATTTAGCTTGCTTCCTGAATACAAGGAGCATTGCATCAATCACATTGCATTTCCCACTGCCGTTTGGTCCAATAACTGTTGTGAGAGTGCCTTTTTCCGTAACACTCAGGCCTAAGGATCCCGGTCTGAATAGTTGTAGTTTGGTGGACCGAGCTTTGATTCACTGCAAGTAACAGGCTGTTTAAGAATCAAGTAGTGCACAGGGCATACTTCCTACAATACATATAAACTGACAAACAAAGATATTTGTATTGAACGACAAATCAAAACAGTAAAGTAAATGCAAAGAACAAAATCATAAAAGCACAAAGCAACGTTTTAAGGATCCTTAAATCAATGGAAAGTATTTCATTGAATTTTTTTTCTTTATTATGATTACAGTACGCTCACTAAGACGTGATACAAGGTTCAAGCAAGCTCAAAAATTACAGTCTTGAATGGTTATTTTAACCTTCAAGACTTGCAAAGTTTGATTCTTTTTTAATCTGAGTATGTGCTATAGTGGCTTTTCTAGGATACCGGGAAATAGTGTTACTAATTTTCCCTGAGTTTTCTCTTCTTTACAAAATTTTATCAATAGTTCTTTTACTCCTGAATTCTCCGCCCTTCTTCACAACCTTCCCCCCTTTTTATAATGATATTCTGGAGTTCCAGGGGAACCATTGGTTCCCTCGTTTTGTCCTCTGGTCAACAGGGCATGTATTGTGCCCTTCACTCAGCAGGTTCTGTTTCCCTGTTCTTCATCCTTTCCTTCCTTTTAGTTTTGGTTTCTTTGAAAGTTTATGGCTGACTACCTATTTCGGAACATACTGAGGTCACGCCTTTCTTGATCCCACTTTTGGCAGTTCTTCTCCTTTATCTTTTTTCTCAGACAGGCGGAATCTCATTCTGCCGTTTGAAAGTCGTCCGCTGCTATTCCCTTTTTTATACTTCTTCATTCTGGTTCCCCGAGACGCTTCCCACTTGCGCCATGAGAGGTCATTGATTCTTTCCTCTTTTCTTGTTAGGTCGTTTGGCGCTTGTGGCTTCTCCTCTGTTTTCTTGTGTTTCTTTTTTGTCCTTTTCTTTCGAACTGTCTTAATCGTTTGTTGACTGTGCTTATACGCCTAGGAGGATCCGAGCCTTTTGGCAGTCGCTGAGGATCCCGGCTCAGCTTTCTTCTTCAATCCCCTGACATGGGCTTCTCTTCCTTTTCTTTCTTCTTTTCTTATAAGCTTCTGGGCTTCCCTTTTTCCTTCTTAACGCTTCTTTTGGGCTTCAAGCCTCTTGGGCCTGCCATTTCTTCTCTTTCGTGGCCCCCTTGCACTTATTTCTTTGGGCTTGGGTACTGTGATTTTTTTTAGACCTCAACAACTGTTAAAAAGCTCTAATTATCCCAAACAAAACCAAAAAAATTTCAAATTCTAATGAAATTTTGAATCTTTACAAAACCTTTTCTCTGAATTTTTTATTTTATTGGCATCCAAAAGGGGGGGGGGGGGAGTGGGAACGCTAACCTTGTGGAAGGGACCAACACATTCGCCAGCGTAGGACTTAAAGTTTCACATCACCATCTCTTTGATGAATAGTCTTGGGGCTCCGGAACTTGGCTCCATTAAGCCCGACTCGTCCGCTATCAACTCATCCCCCGATTCCACAAGAAATGGAAGTTTGAGTGAGTGTGTGAGAAAGAGAGGGGTTTGGAATTTGGATCAGAGAGAGAGAGAGAGAAGTGGGTCTGCTAAGTGGGAAGTTGTTTTTGTGGGTTTGAAATCAGATAAGAGGGTATATTTGGCATTTCACTTTTTTAAAAGTTTATAATCTGCTCGACTTTTTTACAGGGATCTGATCGATTGAATCCATACCATTTAATTTATCAAGTCTCGTATGGGCCTATAAATTTTCTCTTATAAAATTTACAACCCCAATTCAATTTTTTGTAATTTCCTTTTAGCATTCCCAATCAAGAAATTGGTCCAATCGCAAACCCACTTATGTATACACATTGTGTATCAAAATGTGGCTCAATCTTATTAATCAAAATTTCCAGGAACTTCATTAATCAAAATTTCAATGAACAAACTCTTACATTAATTGAAAATGGATCCCTATCTAAAAATTTTAAAAAAAAAATACTAATAAACAATAGGTCATGAGTCATAACATATTGAGATGCTCTCTAATAAAATCTAAACAAAATATCTAATTACAAGAAAATTGGTCAATTGAAAAGGCCAAAATTATTGTCAATCCATATCTCTTCCTTGCCTACTGCTACTTGCTTCTTCATTGTTCTCCCCTGTTTTGACCATAACAAAAGCCAGGCAGAGTTGTTCTTCATTACCAACTCTAAAAGATCAAATTTGGATCACTTGGTTAAGCTTTCTACCAAGATCATTTTTTTCCACCACCTCATTCCAAGATTTTATCATCACATAGCTTGAGCTTTTCTTCCTTAACTCCTTGGGCATGTCCCATTGCCTCAAAACAATTTGATTTACCTTACCGGAGGGCTCCATGAATGAGACTTCCATTACTTGTTGTTGATCGAGATATTCTCTTTCTGCCTCTCTCAAGAAACTGTCATTGATTTGGCTTAAAGGCATGGACAACCGAGCGTTATGACCAAAACCAGTTACGTTCCACCCACTGTGTCAATGATATTTTAGAAATTTTGAGGCAGTTTTGGTGATGGGTTTGAGAGTGGAAGGGTTGGGTTCAATTTAGGCTTCTTTGGTGGCTTTTCTTCGCTTCTGGGTAACAAGCTTCAAATCTTGACAGTTGAGGCCATCAATTAGTCTGGGTGGTGTGGGTTTGGGAGACTTTTCTGTAGATAAGAGCATAGATTCAAAGTGGTTGGAAATGGCAATGGATGAAGTAGCAAAGATTCCCAAATTGGGTTTCATGGGTGGGATGGTGTGCGATGATCTTGGGGGCAGCACAAGCAAAACCCTCTAGTAGTAGTGAAGCTTTCAATTCCAAATCTGCAATGCCAGTAGGTTGAGAAAACCTCTTCCTTTTGTTGTTCAAATTTGGCAATTGGTAATGGGTATGAGGCTTAGAAGAACCAAGATTCGGTCTTTTTCTTTGGAAGGAAACCCAAGTGGGTTTGAAACGATATTGGAGTTTCTTCTCTTCTGAAGTCAGTGGCAGAGAGGGTTTTTTTAGGGAGGAATAGAATCAAGTCCTTCAAAACCCTAAGGGTGAGCAAGTCCAAGTCCACTTGTTCTCCATTCTCTGCTGAATCTCTAGTGCACTCTTTTTTGAGTTCATTGAATGACTCACACTCACAAAGGGAAGGAGGACATGAACTGGGAGTCACCATGATTTTGATGATCAATTCTTTGAGTTACAGAGATAAAACAACAAGCAAGAAACAGAGACGAGAAGAGACTCCAAATTCAATTCTTGTCGTTGGGATTAAGTTGAATTGGCCTCCAAGATTTGTTAGGAACATATTTGATTTAATTGGCTAATCCATTGACAAAACACACTTTATTTGTAATTTGGTAGATTTAGGATGAGTTTAGTACTTCAAGAAACAAGTGTTTAAGTTTAGTATTAAAGCCATGCAAATCTGACTAAGAAACAAGTGAAGAATGTGTTGTTCATTAAAGCTCGATAGCAATCTCGACAGAAAGAATTCTATCGAGATTTAATGTTGAAGCTTAACACAAGCTTGACACAAGCTGTATCTGTCGAGAATTACAAAATAAGGTTTTCAAGATCTGATTACACGTATATCCTTGAGTATTTGTGTAGGGTTTCTTTTCTCACAACCCTAGACATATATAAGGATTATTTTAAGAGCTGTTATAGGGGATGCAAGGTGTTGCAAAAGAATAATCCACGCATATTGTGATCGGAGACAAAAATTGCTCCAGTTCATCATATTCTCTGTAGAAGCTACTGCGTCTTTACACCAAGGGTTTTGTGACTAAAGAGCTTCCTAATCTTCATTGTTGGATGAACCAAAGAACTTTACAGCCAACATCTTCCTCAAGTTGATAGGTTAGTCACGTACTGGGATCTGTGTATTATTGGTTAGTCATGTACTGGGAGCTGTGCATTGAACGGAGAGATTACCGCTACAATATAAGTCCAATTGGGTATTGGGGTAAGGGTTCAACTATAGGTGGGTATTATTGGGATTTCTTTTACTTGTAACCGCTTGTGATTGATAATAATGGATTCTCGGGAGTGGTGACCTTAAATTCACCTATGGGATTTTGCCTTGTGGTTTTCCTCATTCGTAAACAAACCCCTATGTCAAATTTATTTTCCGCTGCATTTAGTTATATGGTGATTTATTTGTACTACCATGCTATTGCATGTTAAATTGACTTAATTAATTAACTTAGATAATTAATTAATTAATTTGCCAAAGGGATCAATACATTTTTTTGGCCTATCAAGATTCTTAATTTCTATTTCTACACTTACACAAGGAAAGCAATTGTGGGCTACAAAGTGTTAGTATATAATAGTAATATGTGATCACACCATAATATGGTACACCTTCACCTATATAATAACACCCACTTGGTGAATGGTGTTGTTTCACCAACCAACAATAGAGAATTAATTAAGCGTTAAAGTATGTCTTTTAGATAAGATGCATCTCTTGGTAAATAGACATCTTTTTCCCAAGAGACATAAGAGCATTAGCATTGGAAAATGCTAATGCTATATCTAAGGGAAATTTAGCATTTATAACCTTAAAATCATCTACATCAGAAAATGGTAAAGACAAGTATTGTAAATTTTTTGCAATACTTGCTACAGTGCAATTCTAAAGATAGAATTGCACTGTAGCAGTATTGTATAAAAAATAATAATATTTTATCTATACTCTCTCTCCTTTGTCTCTCATCTCTCTCATTTTGTCTGTGCCCTTCTCTCTCTCTCGTCTCTACTCTCCATCTTCTCTCTCGTTTCTGCTCTCTCATCTCTCTCATTTTTTTGAATGGATTTGGTCTGATGGCTCCAGTGATGTTTTTTTTTAATGGGTTTGCTCCGGTGATGATGTTTTTTGAATGGGTTTGCTCTCTCGTCTCTGCTCTCCATCTTCTCTCTTGTCTCTACTCTCTCCTCTCTCTTATTTTTTTGAATGGATTTGCTCTGATGGCTCCGGTGATGATTTTATTGAATGGGTTTGCTCCGGTGGCTCCGATGATGATGTTTTTTTGAATGGGTTTGCTTCGGTTTTTGATCGGTGGCCTGGGTTTCAAATCGGCGGTGTGGATTGGTTGATCGGTGGCGTGGATCGGTGGCCTGGCCTGGGTTTTTGATCAGTGGCCCGATTTTTGAATGGGTTTGTGTTTGTGTGTGTGGCTTGGCTTTGTTGCTGGGTTGTGTTTGTGCGTGGCTTTGTTGCCGGGTTGTGTTTGTGCGTGGCTTTGTTGCTGGTTTGATGTTTGTGTTTGTGTGTGTGGGTGTGGTGATGGGTTTGGATAGGTTGATCGTTGTATAATGGGTGTGTGTTGTGTGTTGAACCGGTGTTGGGAGAGAGGAATAAAAATGGCTGTTAGAAAGCCAAGGAAAATGAGCTGAACGGTTGGGAAGAAATAATAAAGAATGGGTTAAAAAATAATATTTTAATAAAAATAGAGTTTTGGGATGTGGAGGAATTGTAAAATAGTATGGTATATTGATAAAGTGGTGTTTTAGAATGGTAAAATAGAATAGCATTAGAATTTTCCAATGCTAATGCTCTAAGTAGTCTATAAATATTGGGATTCCTCGTTCAGTGTTATGTTACACAATTTTATTCTCTCAGGCTGTGTTGGTGATTCCCAATCTAACAACATCACCCTACACAATAAGGACCTAACAGTGGTATCAATACCAGGTTCCAGAGGGAAAAAACACTCCACAACCACCACCACCACCACCACCACCACCCTCACCCACAACCTATAATCACTCTATTGAATTGTTGAAATTAATTTTTCAAACAATTCGTAGACAGGCATTAGGCTTAGTGACATTAGTGTCTTATTATAATTATCATCAAAACATTGCCTATCCTATTGAACCACCGTTTTGGGTGAGAATTGGTGGTTTACCGTTCACTGGTGATATTCATCAAGTACATGAAGATTTTATTCTTCAAGAAAAATATTGGGATTCTTATACTAAACAAGAAAAGATACAAGAAGAAACATTGAATCAACTGGAAAATCAGATCAACGATTTGGAAAGTGAAAAAGAAGATAATACCCATTTTTTGATTGATCCGGAGAATCCAGATCAACTTTATTTCAAGGCGAAACTATACTATTGGTCCCTGAAGTTTACCCTGTGTGCGTAATTAGTCCTTCAAGTTTGAAGTGAGCACAATTAGTCCCTTAAGTTTTAAAACTGAGTTGTATTGGTCTTTTCACTAACTTCTGTTAACGGTGTTACTTACATGGCTAACTTCACAATGACTTGGCATTTACTTTAATGATGTGGCATATTTTTATTTAATAAATTACAAACTAAGTGGGAAAAAATATTAACCGGTACCAAATTAAAAAAAATATTTTCTGCCTACTGTGAAAACCCACAACGAGACTACCCAGTTCCAAAAGAGACTCAAAAAAGAACAATAATAATAGAACAAATCTACCCAGTTCCAAAAATCTCCATATCTCAGCAATAGAACAATAATAATAGAAATATCACCCTTTAAAAATAAAAAATAAAAATAAAAACAACTGGGTCTCAAAGTACAGCCTCAAACAGGTTTTCTTGAAAGTTTAGTAAAAGATAAAAAAAGACAAGAAAACAATGGTCCTGACATGGAAACTGTGAGAGACACAGAGATGTTTTGGATTGAAAACTATACAACTAATTTTAATCCTACTACAACAATGGTTATGGACTTATGGGCTGGGTTTGAACACGTGACGGCAGAGAACTAGAGAAGCCTAAAAAGCCTTCTAGTTCCAGAGTGCTAGCACGAAGATACAAAAGTGGCTGAGAAGGAAGCATCGCTAGGAGGCAAAAGGCCACCGTCGCCAGCAGAGGGAGGCGGCAGTGGTTTAGTGGTTATGCCAGAGAAGCAGTGCTATTGTGTTGTCGCCGGCGGCAGCTACAGCTTGGGCTATTGTCGGCGACAGCTAGGGCATGGAATTTCAGGCGGTGGCTGGGGTTTGATTTCTTTCCTCTCTCCCTTTCTCTCTCGTTGTGGGTTTTCACAGTAGGCAGAAAACATTTTTTTTAATTTGGTACCGGTTAATATTTTTTCTCACTTAGTTTGTAATTTTTTAATTAAAAATATGCCACATCATTAATGAAAATGCCAAGTCATTGTGAAGTTAGCCACGTAAGTAACACCGTTAATAGAAGTTAGTAAAAGGATCAATACAACTCAGTTTTAAAACTTAAGGGACTAATTGTGCTCGCTTCAAACTTGAGGGATTAATTGCGCACACAGGATAAATTTCAGGGACCAATAGTGTAGTTTTGCCTTATTTCAATATTGTAGTAACCCCATCTAAAAGTGATCCATCTGAAATTTCAGATTTGGTTGAGAAAACTGAAATATTTGGAGAAGTTGATGCTAAAGAATCTGTGTTAGAGGACCAGAGAAGTGCAGAAAATCAAACTCAGCAAACACTGATTCAAAAAGTAATTGCCCAAGGAGACTCCGTTTCATATTCTCGTGCTTCAGATCTCAACAAATCTTCAAAGGATTTTCTCTACATTCAATCTGCATCTCAGAGTCCCTTTTGCCGACAATAAAGACTCCAAATATCTATCAAGCTTGCAAAGTCAAACAAGACTCTTCAATTATCTATCCAAATTATCCCAAAGTTCAAGAGATAAAGTAATTCAGTCCTAATCCTATTGAACCTTTTATTCAACCCAAAACAGGTCCACGTATTAGAGCAACAGCCAAGAAGACTATAAGGCCTCCAACTCTACCAAGCCCACGTCGCAAAGCTATTTAGACTTGGAGTGATTCAAGTCTTGAATCAAGCCCACAATCAAGGCCCACTTGAAGTCCAATTCGTGGTTATCCTGAGTCTCTAAACTTGAATAAAAAATTGGATTCTCTTGACTTTGAAAATAGTTACAGCAACAATAATTATTACAAAGAAGTTCATTCATAGTTTCAAGCACAAATTGACAAAAATTCAAAGGGTAAACAAGTCAAAGGTTTTCCCAATCCTCATCACAAAATGAAAAGAAATTTTAGCAAATTTGAAAGAAAAGAGTCATCCAGGTCTACAAAGCAAAGACGCAATTGGAGATCCCCACAATACAAGAGAAGGCATGTAGAGTCATTTGGAGAATATCCATAGCAAAACCCAAGAGAAGCATATTGGAAAGGACAGATGAATAACTATAAGCATCGTTATATGTAATAGTTTTATTATTTCCTTTTAAATAGTGTGCTTATATGTAAGTGTGTTTTATTTTACTTTTTAGTTTTATTTTCCAGTTTGGTGTGTTTATATTTGACAAAGACAATATAAGCATTTTTATTGTACTTAATTTGCTTATATAATAAAGAGTTTGGTGTGTGTTTATTAGTTTTATTTTGTTATTACGTTAAACACATTTTCAATATATTTCCTGGGTGGTATATTTACTTTACAATGACAATAAAAACCTCATTTGATTCTAATCGTATTGAAATTCTTAATGGCATTAATTTCCGATCATGGAAACGTCACATAAAATATTTATTGACACATGAGAGGACTTTATATACATTATCAACAACAAAACCCATACCAATAGATAAAAATGACAATCAGGGAATTAAAGCCAAAGTTAATTGGGAAGTGGATGACTCACTTGCTAAAGCTTCCATGTTACACCATATGAAAGACAATATAATACCTTTATTTGAAGATAAAGAAACTGCAAAGGAATTGATGGAAGCATTAGAAGCTAAATATGGACCAAGATCTAACACACATGTACAATTATTGTTGGATAAATTTAATAGTACACGAATGAATGAAGGTGATTATATAGGTGATCATATTAATACCATGGAACTTTTAGTGAAAGAATTGGCCGATGCAGATAATCTTGTGTCGAACAAAATGTAAGTAACAACCATTTTAAATAGCCTTCCACCATCTTGGGATCATATAGTTACCACACTCACACATAGTGGTAAAGAAGTGACTATGATATCATTACCTGTTTTGTTAGTACTTGAAGAAGAAAGAATGAAAAGAAGAAAGTCTGAAAATCAAAATCACAATTTGTTGATGACTCAACCAGTTCCTAAATCTAAACCCCCTAGCGACAATGGAAAAATACATCATTTCTATATAAGAAAAGAAAATTCCAAAAATGATGGCCAAATAGGCAAATAACAATGGAAGACTAAAAAATGCTTGTTATCATTATGGAAGATTTGGTCATATTAGGAAAAATTTTCCTAATTGTAATAATAATAATAATAACAAGAACAATGGAACAAAGCAAATAATAATGACCATTTCTGAAGCAATGATAATTGAGCCATTATCAGATAATTGGTGGATCGATAAAGCCGCGACTCGACACATAGCAAGAAGTAAAGAATTGTTCGTTGATTTGAAGGAAAAGAAGTTAGGAGAACAAAAAGTCTATATGGGAAATAATACTTATAGTGATGTATTAGGTGCAAGAAACTATAGATTATCAATTAATGGTATTATTGTAATTTTAAGTAATGTATTATTTGTACCAGATGTTCGTAGGAATCTCATTTCTGTTTCTGTACTAGATAAAAAAGGTTATGAAATCAGGTTGAAGTCTGGTCATGTGACTATTTTTGTAAGGGTAATTTAAAACTCAAAGGAGTGAGAATTGATGACATGTATGCACTCAACAATAATATTTTTAATAAAGATTCAGTTTGCTATTATTCTATTGTGTCAAATTCTTCTTATTTATGGCATCTTCAATTAGGACATATAAGTAAAAATAAAATAGAAAGAATGAGTAAAACTGGTATATTACCTAATTTAAAATTGAAAATTTTGATGTATGTGAATCATGTATCAAAGGAAAGATGATAGCAAAACCTTTCACTAAACATTGGCAATCTTCAGAGTTATTACAACTAATCCACTCAAATATTTGTGGACCTTTGAGAACCAAAACACAGAAAGGAATGGAATACTTCATCACCTTTATTGATGATTATTCTCAATATGGATATGTATATCTACTCAAACACAAATCCGAAGCACTCAAAAAATTTAAAAATTATAAAACTGAAGTAGAAAAACAATTAGGACAACCAATTAAAAGTATAAATAATGATAGAGGTGGTGAATTTGAAGTCTTTGATGAGTTCTGTAAAGGGGAAGGAATTAGACATATTTACACTATGCCTTATAAACCTCAACAAAATGGTATTGCTAAAAGACGCAATAGAACTCTAATGGAAATGTCAAGATCAATGATGGCACATTCCCAACTTCCACTTAGTTTTTGGGGGGAAGCTTTGACAACTGCCAATTATTTATTAAACAAAGTTAACACAAAATCTAAAGATCTTACACCTTATGAATATTGGACTAGTCACAAACTAGATTTATCAAACTTAAGAGTTTGGGGATGCAAAGCCCATGTACTAAAACCAAAACCATTAAGAGATAAATCAAAAAGGAAGACGTGGGATTGCAAATTTATTGGATATGTTTAAAACAGTAGTGGTTATAGATTTTATAATCAAGAAAAGGGATTAATAGAAAGTAGAGATGCTATTTTCCTTGAAAGCACAAATCAAATTACACCACTTGAAGAAATAAAGTTACAAGAAGACCTTGATAATAAAACACAAGATCATTATAAGGATGCTTCTGAAAGTGGGAGCAAAAGAATATCAAATAAATTAGTACCAGATCAACAAACCTTTGATCCTAAGAATAGTGGGAGTAAAAGGATTAGACAGCCGCCAACTATGTTTAAAGACTATCATTTATATAATATAGAGGAAAATTTAAGTGAGGACCCAACTAATTATGGACAAGCAATGGCACACAATGATTCGAAACAATGGCAAGATGCTATGATAAATGAATTAGAATCCATCAAGAAAAATAATATCTAGGAATTAACATCTTTACCAGATGGAAGAAAGGCCATTGGTTGTAAATGGGTTCTAAGAAAGAAATTTAAGGTTGATAGTAGTTTAGATAAATATAAAGCAAGATTGGTGGCTAAAGGTTTTAATCAACAACCTGGTGTAGATTTTGTTGATACTTATTCACCAGTAGCTAAATTTACTTCAAATATAATAATTATGTCTGTTGTAGCAAGAATGGATTTAGAGTTGCATCAATTGGATGTCAAGATAGCTTTTCTTAATGGTGAATTAAAGAAGATATATTCATGTTACAACCAAAGGGTTTTGAAATAAAAGGACATGGAGATAAAGTTTATGAATTAAAAAGATCCCTATATGGACTCAAACAATCTTCTAGACAATGGTATTTAAAGTTCCACCAAGCAATATTAGAGATTGGTTTTGAGATGAGTCCACTAGATCACTGTGTTTACATATGGAGATGCTACGATGAGTTAACAATATTATCATTATATGTTGATGACATATTATTAGCTAGAAATAACCCAAACATGATGTCAAAGACAAAATCTTTCCTATCATCAAGTTTTGAAATGAAAGATATGGGTCTTGCTAAATATGTATTAGGAATTAAAATAACTGGAGATAGAAATACAAAATTATTATATCTGGATCAAGAGAACTATTTGGAGAAAGTACTTAAAAAATTTAATATGGCAGAATCAAAAGCTTTGAGTACACCTATAAGTAAAGGAACTATATTAAGTAAGAATATGCGCCCTAAGGATAAAGAAGAGCAAGAATTTGTGGAAAAAGTCCCATATGCCTAAGCTATGGACAGTTTAATGTATGCAATGACAAGCACAAGGCTAGATATTTGTCACGTAGTAGGATTGGTAAGTAGATATCAATCTAATCCTAGAAGGGCACATTGGCAGGCAGTCAAAAGAATTTTTAGATATCTCCAAGGCACCAAAGGTATGAAATTATGTTTTGGAATTAGTGATCTAGAAGGAATAGGATATACAGATGCTGATTTTGCAGGAGACGTAGATGATAGAAAATCTGCTGGTGGTCATGTATTCCAATTTGGTGGAACAATTGTCTCTTGGTTAAGTAAGAAACAAGGTTGTGTTACAAAACATACCATGGAGGCAGAATACATATCATACAGCACAGCGATAAGTGAAGCAGTCTGGATTAAGCGATTTGTCGATAGTTTAAAATTACGTATACCAAATAGACCAGTTGATGTGTTTTGTGACAATAAATCTACTATCTCATTGATACAAAGTGGAGAAAATAGCTCTAAAGGCAAACACATCGAAAAAAATTATCACTATATTCAAGATATAGTGGAAAGGGGTGAAATACGAGTCTGATTTATCCCCTCAAGCGAGATGGTAGCCGATTCTATGACCAAAGGATTGACTCTAGATAAATTTAAAGCACATATAGGAAATATGGGACTTGTGAATCCAAAACCCTAGATGGTATACTACATGTATTTGCATAGATGGAAGGACTGGGGACGCTCGGAGAACATGGCTATGCAACTTCTACTTTAGGGACATAATTGGTCAATATCAAGGTGAATAGTATTGTATAAGAAATTAGTGTATGAATGTAAAGTCCACTAATGTGCATCATACATAATATAGCTTGTACAATAAAAAAGGTCACCGAAGTTGGATGAGAAAACCTTCACAATACTAGCTTAGAGAAAGAATCATACGATTCAGTACAGGTTAACACATGTCTGATACATGTGGCTAAAGGACGTCGACTGGCGGTGCGAGTGTGGACTAATATTCCCAGCTGCATGTGGTAACAAGCGTTCCACATGTTCGATGCCATTCATTTGAAATAATAGTGAATGATAAGACATCCGGAGTATACTACAGGACTGGTACATAATGAATGGTGCGGTCAGTGGTACATGACAAGATGTGTACACAATTTTTGCTAAAGTCAGACACTGACGCTAATCTATGAAAGACATAGATGAGAATCAACATAGGGCAATGCCGCGGTGACATTATAATATATGTTGATTGTAGCTAACACCATTTATTATGGTGTGATCAAGTGGAAGATGTTAGCATATAATAGTGATAGGTGATCACACCATAATATGGTGCACCCTCACCTATATAATAACACCCACTTGGTGAATGGTATTGTTTCACCAACCAATAGCAGAGAATTAATTAAGCATTAAAATTAGTTATTTACAGAAGCAATGTGTCTTTTAGATAAGATGCATCTCTTGGTAAATAAACATATCTTTTCCCAAGAGACATAAGGAGTCTATAAATATTGGGACTGCTCATTCATTGTTACGTTACATTATTTTATTCTCTCTGTCTGTGTTGGTGATTCCCAATCTAATGATATCACCATACACAATAAGGACCTAACACAAAGTGGGCTTTCTCTGTGAGTTTCAGAGATAAAACTAGAAATAGAGAGAGAGGGTTTGTTTTTGGTTATGGAAATATGAGTGTATTTATTTTAATTAGAAACATTGTAATCTCCTTCTCTGAGTTGGAGAAGGAAAGCAGGGTCGATCTCTCCGTCTCCGACTCTAAGTTGGAGAGACCAAAGCAAATAGCAAAACAGAGGGATTTTTATTTGTATCATTCAAAAATAACGGCCAGTTGGGAACTATAACATTATTTTCTTTGTTCCCTATTTTACCCATATCTTTTACATTTATTTCTCATACATGTCCTCTCTCCTCTTTCCATTGAACCTTACCTAGTGGCATGGCATGTGACCTTTTTTTTTTTTTTTTTTTTTTTTTTTTTTGCAATTTGGTTGGTATTCAATAACAATTTATGGTTTTACTCAAAAAAAAAAAAAAAAATTTATGTCATCTTCTGATAACGCCTTAAAATGTATACTTGTTATATATTTATATGGGCGTTATCTCCTTATTATTATGCTTAATTTGTATAATTAAGCCATGATTTGCATTAATCCCTATTATTTATCTTTACATAATTTCTTGAATAAAATGATATTCATTGTGTATAATTTTCTACTTTCAGGAAATTATGTGGGAAATATGAGTTTACAGGAATTTGTGAGAGAATGGGGGCCAAACCAGAATTAAAGTGGAGCTAAAAGACCGTGCTTAAATGTCTAAGGAGGTGCAGCTGGAGTGCTTGGATCGTCTACCATGATTCAAAGCTTCAAATAAGGAAAGAAATCAAAGAAGCAGAATCTGAAAAGGAAAAATCTGATTTGAGCACTGATCAGTATTTTGGGCATATCTCTCTCCTCAAAAATCCAATTGACACAAGGCTAGATGGGTTGGAACCGTAACTTAAATATCTACAACTTTCCAGTTTTGAGTTTTTCAAAATTCTCAATTTTAGAAGGCCGAAATTAACTCACAAGTTACCGCTGTAAACCTGGACGGAAATTAAAATAGTAAATGTTTTATTTTCTTTGGACACTCAGACATTAGGGTTTTGAAGAGGGGACTGTGCAAAATGAATTTTGGAGAGAAAACCTTGTATTTTTCTTTCTCTAATGGCAGCCTAAACTCTTTGCTAGGGCTAGGGGTTATGTTTCTTCTATATGGTATGAATATTCAATGTGATTCTTTCTAGGATTTTATCTACGATATATTTGATTGTTCAATTAGATTTCTTTTGATGTATTAGTTCTTCCATGCTTTCAATAAGTTCAATTATATTTTTCTTATTGTTTAGATGAATTTCTAATAGTTTCAAATAGAAATCAGGATTTAAAGCGAATGGGTTTTTCTGAAAACTTTATAACCGCATTATTAATCGAGGTTATCATGCATTCTTGAATTGTTTCAGTTCAACCGAATCATAAGTTTTTAATTGTATAAGAACAATCAATTATGAAATAGATATTTTCTTAGATCACAAAGAATTTCATATCAATATAAGGAAACACCCCGATACCCTAGTATTTACATTATTGATTAAAATCAGTTTTTATTATTATTCTTGTTAACAATCACCAAGCAAAAGTATTTTTCTTCTTCACTCAAATTGTTATTTAATTATATTGTCTTTGAATTTACCCTACTCCTTGTGGTTCAACCTCGGTACTCCAAGAAATATATTGCTACGATCTTCTGCACTTGGGAGTGAGCAAGCATCTTCCTTAAAGTAATAATCTTTGTCTTTCAATGCCAAATATCAAGTCCCAACTGAAAAAAAAAAAAAAAAAAAAAAAAACACACAAAAAACACCAAAAAAAAAAAAAAAAAAAAAAAAACCACACACAAAAAACACAAAAAAAACACCAAAAAAAAAAAAAAAAAAAAAAAAAAACCACACACAAAAACACACAAAAAAACACCCAAAAAAAAAAAACAAAAACACAAAAACAAAAACAAAACAAAACAAAAAAACAAAAACAGAAACAAAAACAAAAACAAAAACAGAAACAAAAAAACAAAAACAAAACAAAACAAAACTTTGAATTTAGAAATGTCATTATTTGTTTAGAAGAAGCTTTTCTTGTGTACAACTAGAAATAACAAAACCAATGCCTTCAAATAAACCACTCTGTTAAGATTTGGATTTGCTTATTTAGAAGAAGCTTTTGTACATTGTATACAACTAAAATAGGGTCATGCTGTTATATTGTAATTCTGAATAATATAATCTAAAGGTACAACTTTATCTAATTATAATTTTGATCTCAAAATCTAACATCTAATTGTCCATAGGGGTTGAATACTCTTGTAAATCAGATGTTACTATTCCAGTTCTTGAGCATTATTATGGAAAATCCAATGTGGAAAGTTAAGGTAATGACTCATTTAAAATTCAGATTTTTGCATGATATTGATGAAAAATTATGCTTCTGCAACATCTCAAGATTGAAATCATATAGAGAATTTTATTTGGTAATATTCATGGAGGTTTAACGTACCTTTTTGACAAGGTTTGGACTTGAAATTCAGTTTCTTGCTTTAGGAATTTGCTTTTGGTTGATTGATATTGTGATTGTGGATTTTTTTTTTTTTTTTTTTTTTTTTAAACAATGAGCACGAGATTTAATATTGCACCTCCTCCCCATCTAAAAGTAAGGTGGGTGAAAGGTAAGGTCATGGGTTCAAGACCCATTCAATGGCTAATTTTTAGGATGCACAAAAACTTCATATGGGGTGTCGTACCCATGTCGTATTCATGTTGTATCCGTGTCGTAACAATGTCCTATTTGCCATATCATGTTATAATTTTTCAAAAATTGTTCTTATCGCTGTATCATAATCGTGTCTGTGTCAGTGTCCTTGCATCCTAGGCTAACTTACCCAAAAAAATTTAAAAAAACTATCATTTTGGCTTGTTTGGTCATGTCCTAACCTAAAATGCTCAGAATCCTACAAAATGGATACTAACAATATTAGTTGGCAGATCCTAAATGTGGTCATAGTGTAGTGTAAGTAGGTAAGAATTCAGCTATTGCCTTAATCATTGTCACTCTACCATCCCTGAAAAAGTACTTGGACTTTCAATTCATTGAGCTTAGATTCCAGCTTCTCCTTCAAAAAAATTAAAATCTACAATTTTCCTTTGAGTAAGGAAGAGGGGTACCCAGATGTTCAGACTGATACTTCTGCACCCAAAGTTAGCTATACTATTTGCCACAGAACATACATATTTGGGATAAACATGACTGACTTAACCAAATTTATGGCTTGGCCTTACCATTCAGTATTTCCTCATGCAGTTTGCAAACCTAAGATTAGTCCAAGTAGAAGTTGTTCTAGTTAGCCATCTTATCCCACTGACATTCTTCTTATGATCTTCCTTTAGAAGGATTCATAATAACACTTTGGCACCCAATCCCAATGATGTAAGGTGAAATCTGATATCTCCTATCTCAATTCCTGTGAAGGGGTTATTTTATCACAAACAATACCATTGAGAAGCAAAGGAGTAATCGTTGATGTGCACTGCTCAATGAGCCAACAACCTTTTCTCCAATGCCTAACTTTTGAAGAACAACCAATATAGAATTCTATTCCATGTAGCCAAAAGCCTTCTACTTATCAAATTTGACGTGAAGTTAGCCATTACCTTATGGCTTGAATCCTGGAGGCCAGAAAGTTAGAAATAGTTTTGTTAGTGATGTTGTAGAGACTTATGGCTTGAAATGGCTAAAAGATTTAGGTCCTGCATCTTTTGGAATAAGCGTAACAAAAGTATGATTTATTGATTTAACTTAGTAAGCACTCTCTACCACTACGGAATATTTATTTATTTTATTTTGTTGCACATAATTAATTCCCTCCTTGTTGATAATCTTAATCTCCCATTTAGACCTGGAGCCTTGAGGGTGTGCATGGACTTGATGTTATCGACCACCTTTTCTGCAATAGAAAGTATACAGCTCAACCTTCTCAATCTCATCATTGCACTGCTGAAAGAAACCTTCAAATTCTCTAGCCAAGAAGGATTGGATGAGGTAAATAGCTCTCTAAAATTGGCTAAGAAGTATTCCTCAATCTCTTTTGGATCATTTATCCACTAGTTATCCAAGTTTATCGTATCAAAGTTGTTGGACTTCCTTTGAATAATTGTGAATAAATGAAAATTTTTGGTATTTCTATCACCTTCTTAAAGCCAAAGTTCTCTAGTTTTTTGTGTTGATTCTCAATCATAGCTGCATTCTCTGGAGTAGAATAATTAGCTTAGTAGAGTTCTAGAAGCCGGAGCAATTCTTGTTTTTTAGATTGACACCACCCAAAGCACCTTTGTTCCACTTCCTATGAATTTACCCTTAACTTGTCCAACTTTCTCATAAATTGAAAATATATTGATCCATTGACACTCACATCCCACAAACTTCTAATTACATCATCACTCCTTTCATCTCTCAGCCAAGTAGCCTGGTCTTGATCTTCTCCCTACTTTTATATTAGAATTTAGTATAATTGGGTTGTGGTCAAATTTTGTGGTTGACAAGTGCATCATCCCCCCTGGTAACACACTGCCTTATATAGCCTGTATCTTATGCTGGAAATTTCTCCCTACTATTACATAAAGTATGCCTGATTCCAATAAAACCCAAATTTATTCTCACATGAAATATTTGAGACCTCTTCTTGAGGAAGAGCCAGCCTTGCATCCAAACTTTTTCTTCTCTTACAAGACAGTTGAAATCCCCACAGCAAACTCAAGGGCCTTGAAATGCATTCACTGAACTTGAAATGATCTTCCAGAATTTCTTTTTCTTGACAAAATAGGAAAACCAATAGCTGCGTACAAACAACTAATCCCTACAACCTGATTAAGAGATTACATCACTTGCTAGGCCACTTTTAAAACGACTTCCTTTTTCCATAAAAGAGCTAGGCCACCATCTCCACATCATCTCTACCACTAGTTGGTACACAATGACAATCCACATAACGTAAGGTCATCGATATTATTAATCTTATCCTTTCCCGCCATAGTCTCAAATAAGAAAATTATGTACGGGTCATGGTCCCTCATGAGGACTCTTAACCCTCACCATCTAGGCATTACCAATTCCTTAACAATTCTACATGAATGCTTGCATTGCACAAACTCTAAAACACTAAGAAAAAAACTAGGAGGAAAATAAAGGGTCACCAGCTTACTCTGATCAATCAAATCCCTACTAAGAATGAAATCTTGTAGCTATTGTACCTTAGTTTAGATCGAAACAAGAGCATGGCCTGGTAAGGTAGTTGGGTAGTGATCAAGCAATGCCGGGTGGAGAAATGATAGTAGAAACATACTAATGACCAGTTCTAGGAGAACAAGCTTGAGTCGAATCTAGACACACGAGGCAGGAGGAGGAAACTCAATAACTGGGTGGGGATCAAAGCATTATGCAGAGTGGAGCTCGCGATCAGCTTGGGAAAGGCTCAGTGCACTTCAGCAAGAGGAAGTTGTCGTGCGTCTAGGGGAAAGACACATAGGGGGAAAGCTGCATCCTTTAGTTAGGTGCTTTGGTTTACAACTTTAACTAATATTTGTGTTGTTGAAGGCTAGAAGCAGTTTCTTGTACATTCAGTTGTTTGAAAGAAATCTATACATAATAATTTTTTATTTTTTATTTTTATATATTCATTTCAAACTGTATGAAGGTTTGCAAATTTTAGTAGAATCTGTAGACAACCTCATATACAGGTTTTTGATGCATGTCAATGGAATCTATGCCGGCTATTCCCTTCTTTCAGCCATCATTGTAGCCATGCTTCGCCCCTCCACCATTGTTTTCAAAACCTTAACTAATTGTGCTTAGAAATCATCAGAAAAGCAAGAATTAAATCTTTAATTCTGACTGCCGGAGCTGTCTCTCTGGAGGTGGTGTACTTGGCATACAAAGGAGACAACCGTTACTTGAAGTGCAGCTTGTGGGTCTTTAGGTGCATTTTGTCGTAAGGCCATAACATCTATAGCCCCCAAATTCGTTGTAGTGGCTTTCTATGCAGTGCTATGAATCATTTCCTCATATGAACTTTTCAGTATGTGCACCTGTGGCTAACCCCAGCAAAGACTGACAACTCTGCCTTCCAAGGCTGACCACAATTGTGTTCTTACAGTACAATTATATATGCTTGATGGCCATTAGAGGTGCTGTTTGTAATCTTGCTATTTTTGAGTATGCATTATGTTACTTGTTTTTGATACTTGACATATGGGTAAGAAGTTTTCATTTTCAGGTTCCAGATTTTTTTAGTTTTGATAATTATTATTGCTATAGAATTCACTCTTTCGGAGAGAAAGCAATGAGATATGGTCAAATATTTTGCTTTAGGACCAATGCAAGTCCATTAAGTCCTGAGTGATTTTTAGTCCAGGTTAATCAGAAGCTAGCCACTATTACATTTTACCATCATTGGTTCCCTGAAAGCATGAGACAAGCCCAATTACATGAGTATTTCTGTCAATTCAATCTTATAATTTCACTTTCATTCAATTTCATCCCCAAACTTTTAACTTTGTTCAATTTAGTCTTCCCATCCACTTTCTTTAGAAGACTGCGATCAAGTTAAATGCCATCAAGTTAGTCATTTTAGGGTACTAATATATAGCAGAATTCTAACGGAGATAAATGCGAGAACTAAATTGAATAAAGTAAAAATTTGGAAAATTAAGTGTGCTTTTGGGAAGCACAAAAATGCGCTTCCCAAACGCACATTTGCATTTTTGTGACTTTTTTTTTTTTTTTTTTCAAAACCGGAACTTTTGACATTTCTCCCGTGAACAGTGCATCTGTGCACTGTTCACGAGATTCACAAACATCACTTTTTAGCAATTTTTTTATTAAAAATTGGTCTCACAGTACTATTCACACATTTAAAAATTATTTTGTTACAGTGTTTTTCAGTTTTCAGTTTCAGTTTTCAATTTTCAGCTGTATCCAAACGGACCCTAAATTGAACAAAAGTTAAGTTACGGAGTAGGTTAAATTTTAGGCAAAGTTAAATAATGCAATTTGTAATTTAGCCTACAAATATTAAATTAATAAAATAAACTTCCTCTAAAAACAAGAAGTCACTCATTTCCTCTCCTTCCTTTGAACCAAACAGGGGAAATCAGGTTTTTCCCTTTATTTCCTTCCTACCCTATCCCTTCTCTCCTGTTTCCCTCCATCCAAACGATGTGTGATGAGGGAAGGAACTAGCAAGAAAGAAGAAAAGATAGGAATTTTCAGGTTGAAGAGGATTTCAAAAAAGAAAAGATGAAGATATGGGGACAAATAGAAAAACGATTTTTTAAAATTTTTTTTTTATAAAGGGTTTGAATGGAACCCAAACACAACACAAAAAAATAATAAAAATAGTAATAATAATAATAATCAAATTTGTACTGAATAAACTAACAATACAAGTAAATATTCATGCTCCTTCGAGAATAGCCAATGTTGTATGATACCGATGTTGTATCCAAGTAAGAATCCACCGAGAATAGCCAAAATCCAACATACAACTACAGTTGATGCAGTTTTTCCTTTAAACTCATTTGGCCGATTCAAAATGCCCTGGTCAAAAAGAAACAAAAATGGTATAGATCAAAGCCAAAAGACCCAAAGAAAATCTATTTTCTTTATACCAGTCTTCTATCTTCTCGACTATATAATGTTTTGTATACATGAAGGACCTGTGCATGGTATATATTTGCAACACGTTAACATGGGGGTGTATGAACTTTAAAATATTTTATTTTAGAAACCATATTGACTACAAGTTAAAAGTAATAGGAGCCAAATTGACTGAACCAAAATGTATAGACTAAATTTACTGTAATCCTAAAATATAAGGACCAAAATAATATTTTTTACAAACTTTATTATCACTTGTTAGAACTAAAAAGAAGTTTATACGTATTTAAGCCAATCAATACTAAATAGTAGTAAGTAGTAACACATGTATACCTCTTCTTCTGGAGATTGTTCTTGTTCTGGTTGATGCTGTTGCTGTTGCTCATTGTCCTCTTCAATTTCTTGTCCTCTTCTTCTCTGCTAAATTCAATTAATTGGAGACACCATATTAACATTATCTATTTTAGAATTTCTTTGTATTTCTCAGATTATGGCTTTGATCCTGGTTCTACATATAATATTATTTTGTTTCTCTACACTTTGCATGTCATATATAGGGAAAGAACCAGAATTGTTAGATTTTCAATTAATGATAGCTACTCCAGTTGGGGATTCACTAGTTACCGATTTAATTTTTATAGACCTTGTGTTGTGCAAGTAGCTGATCTAGAATTATCTATCGACAAACTTTATTCTCTTAGATATTCAAGATTTTTTTATGTCATTTTAGGGATGGCCTGGCTTTTAGCTTCTCATGCTTGTGTTAATTGTTATCCAAAACATATTAACTTTCATATCCCAGATCAATCAGTATTCCAATTTGAGGGTATTAAGGAGGCCTCTTTACATCTGATATCTGTTATTCTTGCTTTCTTTTTTTTCTTTTTTTTCTTTTTTTTTTAACTGGTGAAGGGGTGTATAGTGTATTGCCTATCTTGCTTATGTTTCTTGGAGCAAAAAGGAGAGCATAGATCTTGATTCAGTAGTTTGAGAGTTTCCTGATTACCTGGACTGCCACCAAATCGAGAAATTGAATTTTACATTGATTTACTCCCTGGAACATCCCCTATCACTAAAACACCCTATCCAATGGCACCTAAGGAACTTGAAGAACTTAAAAAGCAACTACAGGACCTCTTAGATAAGGTTTTCGTCAGGTCTAGTCAGTGTATCACCTTTGGGTGATCCAATATTATTTTTCAAAAAGAAAGATGGAACAATGAGGCTGTGTATAGATTAAAGGCAGTTAAATCGTGTGACAGTGAAAGGTAGATACTTGTTGCCTAGAATTGATGACCTGTTTGACCAACTTCAGGGGGCAAAGATGTTTTAAAGAATTGATCTTAGGTCAGGATATCATTAAATCAAGATCAATGGTGATGAAATTCCCAAGATTGTTTTAAGCATGTTAGGTTGTTAGTTTGTCCTTTTTAAAATTCTGCTCTGTTTTTGTGCTTGCTGCGTTTCTAGGCTAGGGTTCCTGAGCAAACCTGCGCGTGCAGGCCTCTACATACACACACATACCGCTACCCAAAAACCCTAACTCAGGTTTCTGCTTCGCTGTTTTTGCTTATTTCACATGTTATGCCTTTGTTTCGATCCTTTTTCATAGATATAAGTCTCTGCTTTACTGTTTATTGTTTATTTGCCTTTCACATATTTAAATTAGGGTTTATCTTCTGTTTCTTTGTTTTGATCCCATGAACACGCATTCACATGTTCATGCATTTATGCCATAAGTGTTGAGATGCAGCAAGATAAGTAATTTAAGTTATGCACTCACATGAATACGCATGATGTATGTTTAATGATAGACATGAACATGCTTGTTCAAATGAGTTAATCTTTTTTCTTTTTCTTTTTTTGAGAATGATCGGATGAGTTAATCTTAATCACATGTTTACTCGGATCTTTCTGCCATGATTGTTTACTGCCTATGTTTCTACCTTGGATGTGACATGATGACATGATACTAGATGAATGCTAGGTTGATATGAGATGCCATGATAGATGCATATTAAGATATATTGTGATATGCCATGATAGATGAATGATTAGGTTTTTGGGATGATTGATGCCATGTTGTATGTTTAGATATATGGGATCATTACAAGCCCATGAAGAAATGCTCAATAAGAAGAAGCAAGAGCCTTTGGAGCAAGTCCTACAAGCTAAGCTCACCTTGAATAAGAAAGGGTGGCATGAAAGTAGCCAAAGAAGACGAGGATGCAGACGTGGTAAAGGGAGAGGATATGGAGGGAGGAATGATCAAAACTCCCCAATTATGAAGAAAGAGGTCAAAGTTCACAATCCAAAAGAGTTCGTGGAAGAGGAAGTTTCTCAAGACCATACAAAAGAAGGTATGGTAAGTCTAATAATAAATGTTATAATTGTAAAAAATATGGGCATTATGCTTCTGAATGTAAAAATGCCACTAACATTGTTGAGGAGAAAGCTAACTATGTTGAAGATAAGAATGAAGAACTGGAGCCGACTTTGTTGTTGGCATACAAAAGAGAAGACAGAGAAGAAAATGGTGCATGGTATCTTGACACTGGTGCAAGCAACCATATGTGTGAGAATAAAAGGATGTTTATGGAGATTGATTAATCGGTGGTCAGAAATGTTACCTTTGGTGACTCATCCAAAGTTTCAGTGAAGGGGATAGGTAAAATTCTTATCCATTTAAAGAATGGAGATCATTAATTTATTTCTAATGTATATTATGTGCCAAGCATGAAAACTAATATTTTGCGTTTGGGACAACTCCTTGAGAAAGACTATGATATTCAGTTGAAAGATCGTAGTTGCTTAATAAGGGATCATCAAAATAATGTGATAGCTAATGTGCCTAAGACAAGAAATAGAATGTTCTTGTTAAATATTCAACATGATGTTATTAGATGTCTGAAGGCTTGTTTTAAAGATTCTTCTTGGCTTTGGCATCTAACATTTGGGCACTTAAACTTTGGAGGACTACAGTTGTTGGCAAAGACAACGATGGTGAGAGGATTGCCTTCCCTTGAGCATCCTAACCAACTTTGTAAAGGATGTCTCATTGGCAAGCAATCAAGAAAGAGCTTTCCAAAAGAAACTAATACAAAGCAACCAAGCCATTTCAATTTGTTCATACTGATGTGTGTGGACCTATCAAGCCATCATCACTTGGTAAAAGTAACTACTTTCTTCTCTTTATTGATGATTTTAGTAGAAAATCGTGGGCTTATTTTTTGAAGCAAAAATCTAAAGCATTTGGTGCATTTAAGAAATTTAAGATATTTGTAGAAAAGCAGGGTGGCCATGAAATTAAGGCCTTAAGATCTGATAGAGGAGGCGAATTCACATCAAATGAATTCAAAGAATTTTATGAAGCAAATGGGATTCAGTGCCTTCTAACAGTTCCAAGGTCACCAGAACAAAATGGTGTAGCAGAAAGAAAGAATTGTTCAATTCTTAATATGGCCAGAAGCCTGTTGAAGAGCAAGAAAATGCCTAAAGAATTTTGGGCTGAAGCTATAGATTGTGCAATCTAGTTGTCCAATCATATCCCCACAAGAAGTGTAAAAGGAAAAACCCAAAACCCCACACAAGCTTGGAGTAGGAAGAAGCCTACAATTTCTCATCTTTGTGTATTTAGGAGCATTGCATATCCACATGTACCAAATCAAGAGAGGTCCAAGCTAGATTACAATATCAAGAAGTGTGTGTTCATTGGCTATGATCCAAGCTCTTAGGGCTATAAGCTCTATAATCCAAGCACTGGAAAAGTCATTGTTAATCGAGATGTGGAATTCGATAAAGAAATCTTATGGGATTGGAGCACCCAAGAACAGGAGAAGTATGATTTCTTTCCTCTATCTAAAGAGGAAGAGTAAGGGAATGAAGTTCACGAAGAGCCTATCACTCCACCTCCATCACCAACAGCATCATCTCCCATTCATGAAAGTCCATCATCATCATCGTTACTAGAAGGAAGTTCTAGTGAAAGACTAAGAAAAATGAGAAGTCTCTAGGATCTTTAGGATTCAATAGAGATTACAAATGATGTAATACCTTTTTGTATGCTTGCTAATTGTGAACCTCCAGGATTTGAAGAAGTGGTGCAAGAAAGAAATTGGAGAAATGCTATGGATGAAGAGATTAAGGCAATAAAGAAGAATGACACATGGGAGCTTGCAACTCTTCCAACTGAAAGAAGACAATTGGTGTAAAATAGGTGTACAAGTTGAAGAAGAATGCAAAAGGAGAGGTAGAGAGATACAAAGCAAGATTGGTTGTGAAAGGCTATACTCAACAACAGGGTATTGATTATGATGAGGTATTTGCCCCAGTTGCTCGTTTGGAAACTATACAATTGCTAATTTCTTTATCAACTCAAAATCAATTGAGAATTTTACAAATAGATGTAAAATCCGCATTTTTGAATGGCTACCTTATGGAAGAACTTTATGTTGAGCAGCCTGTAGGCTATGTTGTTAAAGGGCAAGATGATAAAGTTTTGAAATTGAAGAAAGCTCTATATGGCCTTAAATAGGCACCATGAGCTTGGAATAGTAGAATTGACAAAACTTCTAGGTTAATGGGTTTTCTAAATGCCCACATGAACATGCGCTTTATTGTAAGATGCATAAAAATGGAGATGTCTTAATTTTTTGTCTATATGTAGATGATTTGATTTTTACAAGCAACAATCCAAGTATGTTTGAGAACTTCAAGAAAACAATGACTAAGGAGTTTGAAATGACATATATTGGACTTATGGCCTATTATCTAGGCATTGAAGTGAAGCAGATGGAGGATGGGATTTTTATTTCCCAAGAAGGTTATGCAAAGGATATCCTCAAGAAGTTTGAGATGCTAAATTCCAATCCAGTTAGCACCCCTGTAGAATGTGGAGTGAAGTTGTCGAAGCATGACAATGAAGAGAATGTTAATCCAACATTTTTCAAGAGTTTGGTTGGAAGCCTGAGGTATCTAGCATGCACAAGACCAAATATTCTTTTTGGTGTTGGACTAGTTAGTCGTTACATGGAAGTGTAAACACAAAATTTCTCAATTGCAAAAAATCAAACAATTGAAAAGAAATATGGTTTGCAAATATAAATTTGTGTTGATGAATAATGAGTACAATCTCTATTCAATTTTTAAAAAAAAGAATACCCTCTGATTCTATCTTCTTTGAACTTGACTTGAACAAGAAATCTTCTTGACTTTGGTTGGAAGATGGATTGAAAGGTCTTCACAACAAATCTCTAGCTTTGAGCTTGTTAGAGATTTATTGTTCTTCAAGTCTTCGAATATGAAGGCTCTTAGGTTGAAGTTCTTCGGGGCTTTAGAGGCTTGATCCGTTGAGCTTCAAAGATTTGGGTTTGTTAAGGTTTATGGAGGCTTTTTAGCTTAATTCCAATAGAACTTCAAAGAACTCGAACAAGAGATCTTCTTGACTTTGGTTGGAAGATGGATTGAACGGTCTTCACAACGAATCTCTAGCCTTGAGCTTGTTAGAGATTTGTTGTCCTTCAAGTTCTTCAAGCCCTTTGAATGTTCTTCAAGTTCTTCAAAGATGCTTCAAGTTCTCCAAAGATTCTTAAGACTGAATTTCTTCAGAGCTTGGGCCTCTTGAAAACTTGGTCCCTAAAATGAGAGGGGATGTCATCTATTTATAGTGATTTCAAAGGGTAAGCTCCACTTTGAATTGATATGCTTGAAAGTATGTAGTAAACTTTTGATTGGCCCAATTCTTCTTAGAGATAATTATCTCTATTTATCTATTTTGATAAAGATCACATTTTGATAAAGATAATAATCAACAAAAATAAATAATTATCTCTATTTAATTTATTTTAATAAAGATAATTATCTATCAATTTTGAATAGAAAATTTATCTTTATTTTGAAGGCCAAATTACATGTGGCAAATTTTGATATGCCAATGTGATGTCAATTTGGATGACACATGTCATCATTTGACTTAATTAATTTAATGACATATTAATTTGGAATTTGTCACTAAATTTTGTATGTGGTATTTTGTAATTAGCTTGACAAATTTTTGCCTCCTACTAATGCCCCCTCGAGACTTGGACATGTACACAATTTTGGGTGTCGAAAATGGTCAAGTCTCGACAACTTCATGCTTTGATGCTATTATTTTCAAAACCTTTCATATATATTCTTTTCAATCTTGAAAATTTGCAAGCAAACTTAATTTAGAACCCATATAATTTCCAATATGATAGGAAGTTCCCCATGTACATTATTCCAAAGTGTCTAACACCATGCTTCTTCCTTGGAATCGTGTGACCAACATTTAGCAAGGTGGAGTCCGTAGGTTGGATAAATCCAAACAGGAGAGTGACTTGATAACCCACACTTCAAAGAGTTTTAATGTGATGCAATCAAATAGAATTCTTATTCAAATAGGAATTGTTTGAAAAGAATTCAAACGTCGAAGTGGCCACATTCAGATGCCTTGGCTACGGATCCACACACCTTTCCCAGTAATAACAGACCCTTGTATATGTAAACCACATCCTCATATGATATTACTTTAATAAGAATTTTGTTCTTACTCAAAGTCTCGTATAGATAACTTTTAACAAGAAGAACTTCTCTAGCTAACGAGTTTTTCAGCTGCACGACTTCTAGACCTTTAAAGTTTAAACAAATAGGCCAAGTCAGCCAAGGCCAAACTTAATGAGGACTGAAACGTGATCTTTCTAAGACATCCACCCTAATCCAAACATTGCTAGATAAAGGTCACGGATGAAGCCAACTGATATATAAGCACTTTCTAATATCATATTTTGACTGAAATATCAGCACTCTCCAAGCTGGTCAAGCTCTTTATCTCCAATTTAGAGACCTTCTTGACATGGAAGTGTAATGCCTCATAACAAAGTGACCACTATAAAAGCAAGCCTTCGGTGAGCAAATCTCCACTATTTTTTTTTTCACAAGTCGAATAGAGGTATGAGGTCTCTCCTTTTATTTTCTTCTTCTCTTTGGCCACTATATGCTGATTTGAATATGCTGTTCCAGATTTAATCTCAAGCTTTCTTGAAATTCTCCATGCCAATGCCAGTATCTTAATTACAGAAGGCAGGTGCTTTTCTCTCCATCAGGTATAATAACCTTCTTTTATCCTTGTTTTGTCTCATGCATGCTTTTCTTTTTTCTTTTCTTTTTTTCCGATCCACTCACATGAATATTTCTAAGTGAATCATGTGTTATCTCATTTTTTTTTTGTCACAATATCCAACAAGTAGAATTAATGAAACTTGTTTTATGAAGCTGTTCTCTTTTTGAACATCAATTTGAAACTCTTATTTTATTCACTTTTATATGTAGCATGACTTGATTTTCTTGATAATTATTCTTTTGACTATCTTGCAGCATTTGGTCTTTCGAAGCTCACTGTCCTTGAAGACTTTTGCCTTAAGTTTTACAAGTTAGGCTTCAAAAGATTTCAACTTCACAATTCCATCAAGCTTCTTGAGATTTCAATTACACAAATCTGTCGAGCTTCACAAGGAGGCTATTGTGCAACTTCGTGGAGGTAAATTCTTGTTTGCTTCCTCACTCGTGTATTTTTTTGCATGTCTATTTCTTTTCTTTTTTTTCTTTTTTTGTATTGTTTCGCCTCTGTATAGAATAGGTAATATGATGACTTAGTGGCACTACGAAGAACTTGCAGAGTTTATTTTGTTCCTCAAGCCAAGTAGCTACCAAGACAACGATCTCAAAGTCTATCTTGGATATGAAGACTTCCTTGGAGACGAAGACAATCTTGACAACGAAGTCTATCTTGGATACGAAGACTTCCTTGAAGACGAAGACAATCTTGAAGACGAAAACAATCTAGACAACGAAGTCTATCTTGGATACGAAGACTTCCTTGAAGACAAAGACAATCTTGAAGACGAAAACAATCTTGACAATGAAGTAAATCTTGGATACGAAGACTTCCTTGAAGACAAAGACAATCTTGAAGACGAAAACAATCTTGATAATGAAGTCTATCTTGGATACGAAGACTTCCTTGAAGACAAAGACAATCTTGACAACGAAGTCTATCTTGGATACGAAGACTTCCTTGAAGATGAAGACTATCTTAAGGATGGAGACAATCTTGAAGATGAAGTCTATCTTGGATGCGAAGACTTCCTTGAAGATGAAGACTGTCTTAAGGATAAAGACAATCTTGAAGACGAAGACAATCTTGAAGATGCAGTTTATCTTGAGGATGGAGACAATCTTGAAGATGAAGACAATTTTGAAGATGAAGTCTATCTTGGATATGATGACTTCCTTGAAGATGAAGACAATCTTGACAACGAAGTCTATCTTGGATACGAAGACTTTCTTGAAGACAAAGATAATCTTGACAACGAAGTCTATCTTGGATACGAAGACTTCCTTGAAGACGAAGACTATCTTAAGGATGGAGACAATCTTGAAGACAATCTTGAAGACAAAGACAATCTTGAATATGAAGATATCCTTAAAGATGAAGACAATCTTGAAGATGAAAACAATATTGAAGATGTAGACATCCTTGAAGACGAAGACTGCCTTGAAAATGAAGACTATCTTGAAAATGAAGACAATCTTGAGAACAAAGACTTGCCTTGAAGACGAAGACAATCTTAAAGATGAAGACATCCTTGAAGATGAAGTCTATCTTGAGGATGGAGACAATCTTGAAGACAGAGTTTGTCCATGCAAGGATGTGCATTGGTATCTTTGTAATGAAGCAACTATCGATGCAACCATCTAAGGACATGCTTTGGCATCTTTGCAATGGATGTGCATTGGCTTCTTGCTATGATACTTTTTAAAGGTATAAAAAGATGAGTACCAAACTTTAGAGATACGGGGTGACACCATTCAAAGTTTAAATATGCGAGAAGATGACACCAAAACTTCGAGGATTTGAGGTGATATAACTCAATGGAGAGGCAATTCAGTCCAAACTTTAGAGATGCAAAGAGCTGCCACCAAGTTTTTGAAGATACAAGGAGATACCACCAAGTCTTTGAAGATGAGAGGCAGCACTATGCAAACTTTAGAGATGTAAGGTAACACAACTTAGAAGGAAGGCAATGAAATTCAAAAGAGAGGCAATGCAATGCCAACTTTGATAATGCAAGGTGACATGACTTTGAAGGGTTGCAATCTAGACTTCAAAAATGCAAGGAGATACCACCAAGTCTTTAAAGATGCTAGGAGATACATACCACCAAGACTTTATACGTGAAAGGTAGAACTACTTAGACTTTAAAGACGAGAGAGAAATCACATTTTAGAGATGCCAAGAGATATTCTCACAATAATGTTTGCTTTCATGGTGACTTTTCAAGGCTCAAGAATTTTTTTTTTTTTTTTTTGACATGTGACTGAACTTAGCATAGAATACCTAGTTGCCTACATACCCCTTAAGAGGGATCAAGTCACCACATAGTTCAAAAGGTTTTTTGGTTTGAGACATGACTGAACTTAGTACAAAATACTAAGTTGTCTACGTACCCTTTGAGAGGGATCAAGTCATCACGTAGTTCAAAGGGTTTTTTTTTTTTTTTTTGCTCTAACTTTTGCCTAGGACACCTTTTTAAAAGTTTTCAACCTAGCGGGCTCTTTCTTTTCTTTTATTTTCTTTTTTTCTTTTTATGAACACTTTCAAAAGTAATGGGAGAACATCGTGTACTCTTCAAGTGTTGAAGTAGGCAGTTTTAGGCTCTTACCAAGGAGCATTCCAAACTTCAAGCATAGTAATGCTTCAAGAACTTGCCGTTGATAAGGCCAATTCTCAAAACGTCTTTAGTTGTATTAGTGTTGATTTCCTTCAATTCATCAACTGTAGCTTGTATGCCTTCTTCAAATATGAATGGCTCAACCTTAACATCATCTTCGACTTCTTGGTTTGTGGTCACCATTGTACGCCTTTTTACAGTCAAGGCTTCTCCAATATTCACTTCCCAAATGGTTCTACATTTCATATGAGATGGAATGGAGCTTCGAATCTCATTTGAATCTTGATCAACAATAAGTGTGTCATTAGCACCTCTAGGGAGGAAATTTGTCCTTTCATTCTGCTTTCGCTTTGCCTTTAAATCTTTTGAGAGTCGAGAAGGGATTGAATGAATGAGCCTTGTGAGAACTGAACCTCGAGTGCCAACTTGAGAAGGAGTTGAGTGACTAAGTCTTGTGAAAATAGAGCCTTAAGTGCCAACAATAGAGTTATCTTCTTCTGTCCCCAACCTATCAAAGATTGAGATATGTGAAGTGGGTTGCCCAATGCGGTAAAAAACAGATAATTTCTTTGATAGGTTCGAAGATTGTTCTTCTTCCTCATAATTTGCCGAAAGTACCGAAACACTAGCTTTTCGAATGGGAATATGAACAGGAGTTAATGGGGTGTATCCAATTCCAGCCTTAGAACTTGTTACACTGAAACCTTTAGCCTTCGACACCTTATGTTCTTCTTTGCTAGAGGCTTCAGGGATGAGCTTACCCAAACCACTCGGCTTCTCATGGTCATAACTAGCTTTAGCCATGAGTCTATATGCATTAGGGTCAAAACCCTCTTTGGTTCGTTTGGTGGGCAAAGTCCCATGTTCAACAATCGGTCCTTGGGATGGTCTTATGAACCCTTTCAAAGGTTGGCTTGAGATTCTTGATTTTGTGATTTTAGCAACTGGGAGAGTTAATCCTTGCAAATCTTCCAATACTGACTCTCCATCTCCTAAAAAGGGTGATTAGCTCTCTTTTCTTTTGGTGACTGGGACATAGTGTAACACAGGAGCTGCCTTAGTTGCTTTAGAAGCTTGATGCTTCTTCTCTTTTGTGGAAGTCTTTGTTTGCTTGGTTTCCTTCTCCTCAATTGGCCTGGCTTCCTTCTCCTCAATTGGAGAGTCAATCCTTGAAATCCTTGAAGTTTTGGAATTGAGGTTTACTTCTTTGCTAGATGGTGAAACAATGACTTGTGCTTCTTCTTGCGTATCATCTTCCAAGTAAAATTTTGCATCAGCAAAATGTGATTCAGCTACAGTAAAGGGCTTGTGATTAGCTACTATCTTCTTAACTTGTCCATCTTGGAAATATTTAAAGCATTGGTGATACGTAGATGGCACAACACCATACTCATGCAACCATGGTCTTCCAATAAGCACTTTATAAGTGGTCTTGGCATCAATGACATGAAAGAGTGCACTTGATTCCATTTCACCAATGAGCATATGAAGTCTAATCTTCCCAATAGCTCTTTGTCCACCTTGATTAAAGCCTTGAATCATCAATTTACTGGGAAGTAGTTCATCCAAGGAGATTCCAAGTTCTTTCAATATTTTGAGTGGGAGGATATTGACTGCAAATCCACCATCAATAAGGATACAATTAACTTCTTGTTCTCGAATGTAGCCAGTCACAAATAATGGATGATTATGAATCTTGGATCCCAACAAACGATCATCATCAGTGAAAATGATTGAAGACCAATATGCTCTATACACAATAGCTTGCTCTATTTCTTCCTCACTATCTAAAGAGTCTTCTTCACCACTTACTTGATAACATGTAAGAGATGAAAAGATATAATTCTCGGGAACTAGCATTGGAGAGAAAAGTACTTTCACCTCAATAGGCTCAAATGAACCAAATTGTATGGTAAGAACAATAGAAATAGTTATTGAGGCCACCATGGCTAAATTGGCAGTCGCAACTTCATCGTCAAACGTGATCTTTCCTTGATGGGCTAGCTCCATTATTTTATCTTTCAACACAAAGCATTGTTCTATGGGGTGACCTAGGAGGCAATGATACTTGCAATACTTGGGATCATTTGTTTGGTCAGCCTCTTCAGGACGTTTCATCTCTAGTAGCTCAATTAACTTCAACTCAAGTAAATGATCTAACATCTTGGAGATATCAAAATCAGGGAATGGATATTGCTTTTCTTGCATCTCTTGTAATGTTGGTCTTCTTCATCTCTTATCTTGAGTGAGAGCAGACATCTGTTCTTTCATCTTGGGCTTAACTGGAACTTTGAGAGGAGTAGTAGTTACAATCAAAGACTACTTGTTTTCCGGTTTAGGAGGGAATTTTCCCCCTTTGCGATTATCTTGTCTTTCTCTCCCATTGCAAGGTTCTTGAACAGGCGGGCCTTGGTAACCATTGGAAGCAATACTAAGCTCCATGTCATGGGCACATGTTGCTAATGCTTCAAATGTTTTGGGCTTTATTCTTTAAAGGATGTTGCTTATAGCCCAATTCATTCCTTGAATACACATCTCAATTGCAAATGACAGATAATTGATCCTTGCAATTAAAACTAAGGTTTCTCTACCGTTGAATGTAATCAATAACCAACTCTTCTTTCCACTACTTTGAATTGGTGAGCTCTATCATGCTAACAGTGCGTCAAGTACTATAAAAACGGTTTAGGAATTCTCTTTCCATTTGATTCCAACTATCAATAGAGCCAGGCGCTAGATCAGTATACTAATCAAATGCATTTCCTTTCAATAATTGAACAAATTGCTTGACCATGAGATCCCCATAAGTACCAACATTGTTACAAGTTTCCACGAAATGAGCTATATTCTGTCTTGGATTGCCTTTACCCTCAAATTGTTGGAACTTTGGTAGCTGATAGTTTTGAGGCATCCTCAAGAGATCTATCCTTTGAGTGTATGGTTTAGCATAGGCAATGGATGCTTGACTTCCACCCCCAACTTGGTCTTTGATAGCTTCCTTGATTAACTCCTTAAGCTGGTCAAGAGAGATAGACCCATTTGTAGAGAAATTGAGATCCTTTGTTGAACTCTTGGGTTTGTCATTATGGGTTTGTTTCGGCCTAGTGCTTTCATCTTCACAATTTAGTCCAGATGTATTCCCCATCTTATCCATTAGAAAAGTTATTTGTGCGTCTCTCAATGCTTCCCTTTCTTTCATAGACTTCATTAATTCTTCTAAAGTCTGAGCTATAGTTAAGACTTGTTCCTCCAAAGATGTAGTGTTAGTCATCATGACTGGCATGTCGAATGAGCTAACAGAGCGAGGTGAGTCCCTAATCTTGGAAGTAGGAATATTTTCTGAAAAGGAGAACTCAGAGCCATTAGGTGACTTGTTTTCTTCTTCAGCTATTGGAACTTCTTGGATTGATTCTGAAGTTTGAAACAAAGCTGGATGAGATAACATGTCTTTGACAAGACCCATTACGTCTTTGCTTGCCCCCTACATAAATGAAGCTGCCTGCGACTTTTTAGCTTTAGAAGTGTTGGAAACAGGTGAGGGCTAGGGTATGGGTGTTGTTTGAGAATACACCTCTGCAAGAGCTTTCATTCTTCCCCTTGTCATAGGTCTTGCATAGGAAGTGTCAGAACTTGATGAAGAGTTTGAATCCATTGTAGGATCAACTTCACTTGTTCCAAAAAGAGGTTTGTTGATTTGAATATTCTTTGAAACGATAGGGTTTCAAAAGATGTGACAATTTCATGAAGAAGAGATGAGAGGTAGAGATGGTCCCACCAGGCATGATTTGTAAACACAAAATTTCTCAATTGCAGAAAATCAAACAATTGAAAAGAAATACAGTTTGCAAATATAAATTTGTGTTGGTGAATAATGAGTACAATCTCTATTCAATTCTTTTACAGAAGAATACCCTCTGATTCTATCTTCTTTGAACTTGACTTGAACAAGAGATCTTCCTAACTTTGGTTGGAAGATCGATTGAAAGGTCTTCACAACAAATCTCTAGCTTTGAGCTTGTTAGAGATTTATTGTTCTTCAAATCTTCAAATATGAAGGCTCTTAGGTTGAAGTTCTTCGGGGCTTTAGAGGCCTGATCTGTTGAGCTTCAAAGATTTGGGTTTGTTGAGGATTATGGAGGCTTTTTAGCTTAATTCCAATAGAGCTTCAAAGAACTTGAACAAGAGATCTTCTTGACTTTTGGTTGGAAGATGGATTGAACGGTCTTCGCAACAAATCTCTAGCCTTAAGCTTGTTAGAGATTTGTTGTCCTTCAAGTTCTTCAAACCCTTTGAATGTTCTTCAAGTTCTTCAAAGATGCTTCAAGTTCTTCAAAGATCTTGAGACAGAATTTCTCCAGAGCTTGGGCCTCTTGAAAACTTGGTCCCTAAAATGAGAGGGGATGTCTTTGATTTATAATGATTTCAGAGGATAAGCTCCACTTTGAATTGATATGCTTGAAAGTATGTAGTAGACTTTTGATTGGCCCAAATTCTTCTTAGTGATAATTATCTCTATTTATCTATTTTGATAAAGATCACATTTTGATAAAGATAATAATCAACAAAGATAAATAATTATCTCCATTTAATTTATTTTAATAAAGATAATTATCTATCAATTTTGAATAGAAAATTTATCTTTATTTTATTTATTTATTTATTTTAATAAAGATAATTATCCATATATTTTGAATAGGAAATTTATCTTTATTTTGAGGGTCAAATGACGTGTGGCAAATTTTGATATGCCAATGTGATGTCAATTTGGATGACACATGTCATCATTTGACTTAATTAATTTAATGACATATTAATTTGGAATTTGTAACTAAATTTTTGATGGGGCATTTTGTAATTGGCTTGACAAATTTTTGCCTCCTATAGGAAGTACCAACCATAACTCATTTGAAGACTACTAAAAGAATTCTTCGCAAAGGTACACTGGATTATGGATTGTTGTATTCACCTTCTAAAGATTTTAAACTTGTTCGCTACAATGATAGTAATTGGGTCGGAGACACGGATGATAGAAAGAGTGCTACTATTTTTGTATTCTATATGGGTGATACTGCATTTATATGGACGTCCAAAAAGCAACCAATTGTGACACTTTCCACTTGTGAAGCTAAGTACATTGCTGCTACCTCCAGTGTTTGTCATGCAATTTGGCTTAGAAGTTTGTTGAAGGAGTTGCTGATATTGTAAGAAAAAGCTATGAAGATATTTGTGGACAATAAGTCAGCACTAACTCTTGCAAAAAATCCAGTCTTTCATGACCAAAGCAAACACATCGACACGAGATTTCATTTTATTCGAGAATATATTGCAAGAAAGGAAGTTCATCTTGAGTTTGTGAAGTCTCATGATCAGGTTGCAGATATACTCACTAAACCACTCAAGTATGACACATTCAACAATTTGCGAGTCCTACTTGGAGTGATCAAGAAAACAAGTTTAGGGGGGATGTTAGAAGTTAAGCTTGTTTTTTAATTAAACTTTCATAAATAAGTGTGTAGACACCCCATTTTACAACTTGCATTCAACCAACCGGTAGATCTTCAGATTTGTGATACAAAACAAATCTTGATGTTCTAACGATCATAATGGTATGTCATGGGTTTTGATCGGGCCACCTGATCAAAAGTTATCATACAAACAATTTTCAATGATCATGGCTCGCCTATACAATGAGCTTGATTACATCCTATTCTAAACACTTAATTTTGATTGGTTCTCACATGAATTAATTTAAAGTTAATCAAGTGTGATTTTTGATTGGATTTCATTTTATTTCATTTTTTTTTTTTTGAAGAAATAATAAAAAAATGTTTTTCTTTATGGCATCTTATCTGCTATTTTTATTAAAAAAAAATAATAAAAAAAAAAAAAAAATTGGAGATATGATCCATGAAAAATTCAAAAAAAAGAAAAAGAAAAATGCTCAAAAAACGTCATTATCTTCAGCAGCTACTTGAATCGCATTTTTGGTCAGAAAAACGTTGAAATTTGGATTTCTCTATTTCTATAAAAGTTGTAGAGAATTAAATTTCCTTTCAAAAAAAGTCAATCCCAAATCAATTGGAATTTTGAGCAGCAAGTTATGGCCAAAAAACGAAACAGGTGTAGAAGATAACACAAATTCAGCATTATCTTCAATTTTCTCTCAAAATTTCAAATGAGTTCAACATCAAATCTGGTCAAGCCTACCTAATAGACTTATCCTTTCCCTTTGCTTCAGAAGAAAGATTTTTGAAAAATAAATTGGGTAAAGAAACAGATACAGCCTATGAAAAAATTCAAAAATGCTCAAAAGATGTTACTATTTTCAGCAGCAATTTGAAACACATTTTTGGCATGGATAACGTTGAAATTTGGCTTTCTCTATTTCTGAAAAAGTTGTAGATAATTGAATTTCCTTTCAAAAAACACCCATCTTGAATCAATTGGAATTTTGAGCGGAAAATTAGAGCCAAAATACGAAGCAGGTGCAGCATCATTTCAAAATTTGAATGGGGATCAACACCAAATCTGTCTTAGCTCATTTAAACAGGTTATCTCCTCCCTTAGCTTCAGAAGAAAGCTAATAACATAGCTTTAAAGCTAAGCCATCCCTTCCCCTATAAATAGAGAAGACCTCTTCCATTCTCTGGATCCTGAATTCCCTCTAGAGAGCTAGTGAGAAAACAGAAAAAAAAAGCTATTGAGCAACCATTGTTCTTACTTTGGTTGTAGTTGAGTACTTCCTTGCTTTCTCCCTAGCCCTTTAGGTGATCATTTCGCCTTTTAATTTATGCTGGTAAGTAGTTAACTTTTTTTTAATTCTTTATACATGCTAGAACAAATGCTTACAAATCATTATTCACTTCTTTTATGCTATGCTTGGATGAACATGCTTATGTCTTATTGGTTTTCTCTTACATGCTTAGATGAACACTTCTAGGCCAACACACAATTTTCTTTTGAATGCTTAGATGAGCACTTCTAGGCTAAAACACAATTTTCTCTTTAATACTTAGATGAACATGTCTAGGTAGTTGTTTTACTTTTTTAAATGCTTGAACAAACATGTCAAAGTATTTTGATTTTGTCTAGATAAACATGTCTAGGGTTTTTCCTTTACTTCTCTTCATAATTGCTTGGATGATCAAATATGCTTAAAGGTTTTATTTTTATTTGCTTCTCTTTGCAATTATGTTGATGACAAATAACATGACAATTTTGTTTTTCCCTCACAGGCTTAGATGAACATGTCTAGGCTAGGAATTCTTTATTTATAATGATCTCTTGGATGAACATGCCATTACCTTCATTTTTGCTATCTAACAAGTTTTATTTTATTTTTTATTTTTTCTCTTTATGTCAAATTCCCCTAACATATGTTTATTTACACTTCCTGCAAATCACATGTTTATATGACATATTCTTTGTATTTGTTTGACATGACATGACATTGGCCACCTTAACCTAGGAGACCGGTTTTACCGGGCGAGATGGGTGCTTAATCCCTTCCCATCTCGTAAATTAGCCTCCGAACCAAGATCAAGGGTTCTAGACAATGCTCTTGTATTTACAATTTTACTTTTTTTTAGAATGTAACTAGGAAATAAAGCAATGTAATTTACTTTTCTTAGATTGTATCTAGGACAAAAAGTATTGTAAATTTTTGTTACAAAATTCGATGTAAATTGTCATATACATTAATACAACAGAAGTATTTTTCATTAAAGGTTTTCTTGTTTTTCCTTTTAAATTAAATAAGTGGCGACTCCATGTAAAACCCTCGATCTAAGGGGGGAGCACATTTTACAAAGTGTGAGTTTCATAAGTTAATTTAGTGGGAGGTTTATTGAAATTATGTGTGGGATTTATGATTGTAAGAGTTAGAAAAAAAAAATGTAGTGGGAGTTAGAGGTTGGATGGTGTACTATATAAACCCATTCATCCGTCAAGTTCTATGCAAGAGTTGAAGAGAAATACAAAGTTTTAAAGAGTTCTAACTCTTCCCTCTCCATTCTCTCTCCCTTTGTTTAATTTGTGAATGTGAGTCTCTTCTATACACTAATTAGTGTGTGAGTGTTTGTGAGAATAAGTGAAGAAAGGCCTATCAGTATTTTATTTTATTTCCAACAACTGTTTGGTCTGTTGTTGCTTATCGATTTCTCATATCTGCTGAATTTAGTTTAGTAGAGACATCATATTACAATTATCTCCTTTTGAATTTATCAATTTATTTTTTATTTTCACTCTAATTTATATTTAAAAGTTGAAATTTTAAATGTTATTATTCAATTAACTAATGAACATACCGTCAAAAACTTTATAATCAACCCAGTTCCATAGTCAAATAATATGTTGGCTTCTATCCAACGATATTTTCAAATATGTGTGCTGTGTTGATACTCTTATATATACTCATGCTCATTTACTTTAAGTACTAATCTATATATATATATATATATATATAACCGAAACTTTTGAAGCTCCCACAATTTTCCACATCAGCATTATTTAAAAAAATTAAACTATTAAAAAAAATTAAACCCTAAACACCGTAACTATTTCTAACCCAATAACTATTTCTCCCCAAAACAAACCCGATAATCTTCAACTTCTAAACAATACCCAATACAAAAACCTATTTCTCAATCTCTCTCTCTCCTTCAAACGCAAACTCAGCCCAACAAACACTGCAAGACCCATACCCTTCTCTCTCTTTCTCTATCTCTCTACCCTTCTCCTTCCCCAAAACCCAAACGCCAATCAGATCTAACAAACCGCCTCTCATGGGACATTGGGACAAATCAAGTTTCAGAGACTAAAACGATTCCGTTGGAGAGAGGCTACAATTATTTCTCTTTGTGGGTTTTCGCTAGAATCATCTGGCCGTTAGGGGGACGATATGGTATGTTAGGTTTGGTTTTTGATTTTTGATTTTGTTATTAATCTTGATTTGCGTTGCTTTAAATTTTTAGATCCCATACCTTTTTATTAATCTTGATGATGGCTAGAACTAGAATAACAGGCAAACCCAATCAAAACCCATTTTGCCAATTAGTTGTTAGATGTCGAGCCGTTGATATCTACAAGGTTTGTATATCAAATTGAGGCATACTTCAATTTTATTTTCTATGTATATTTAAAAATTCTGGGATTAATTGTTCTATGTTTTTCCATTTTCTATGTATATTTAAAAATTTTGGGGTTAATTATTCTGTGTTTTTCCATTTGGCTATTGAGTTTGAGTTTATGGTCTGCAATTTTTTGCATTTTTAGTTGTTGCCGATGGCTGTAGGGAAAAGCTCAGAAATTAGGCCCACTCTGTGATTTCTTTTTACCACCATCAGAGACCAGTCTTTCTTCTCAGACACTATTACCAGTAAGTTTTCTAATTTTGTTTTATAAGTTTTCCTGTTAAATATGATTTAGGGTTTTGTTTGGGAGTGTTTTCTCTTTTAGATTGATGGGTTTGGAGCCCATAGTGGGTTTTGTTAATTTCAATAAAAAACTTTGTCTTAATGTGAAGATAGTTTTAAATTTACGGTTCAGATTAGTTTTTATTGTTGTATAGCTTCTTTTTTTTTTTCCCCCCTTCCTTCATGCTGTATAGTTTCTTCTCCTGCTTTTATGTTGTTCCTTCCCTGCAACAACAAAGTTTCCATTCTTACATTGTTTATGCCTTAATACTTCTATATTGTTCACTGTTGTTAAGATTCCATCTTCCTAATTAATTTCTTATTTCTTATTTTCATTCTTTTTCTTCTTTTCTCCAATTGTAGTATACCATGCTTTTGTACCAAACATTGGATTTTATGCCAAAAAAAATAATTGAATCAGGGTTAAAGGTACCCAGATTTCCCATTTTATTTTTCCAATTTATGGGGATCTGTTTTGTCAATTATTGGTTTTTTGGTTAGAATATTTTTCCCTGCTTGGTATACTTTTGTGAGATTTTAAAGTTTTCTTTATTTAGGTAATGGTTCTGTCATTGTTAGAGGATTTGTTTCAATTTCTTTATGCCATCTTTTTCATTCAATTTTAGGTTTTGTCATAGGAAGTTCTGAGCATCCTAAGACTCTTATATCAACATGAGTTGCAACTGCTGTAAAATATGTGATTCCAATTTTGAATCCAACTATAATTCTTTCCTAATGTTGGTTGCAAAATTTCAATTATAGAGATAGGGTTTTTTAGGTAGATTCTTGCTTACATCTATCTTTGTTGATGTCATATTTTTCCATCTTTTCATTTCCTATGTCTTTGTCCAATTGAAGAAAATTGAAGTGCAGATTGCAATTCATTTGCCTTTTTGTTAGATTTCTGCTTTGTTCAATGTAGCCTTATTTTGGGAATACAAGATTGATTGAAAATTGAGACTGCCATGAGTATTCATTTTGATAGGTGCATTAAAAATCTTCTAATTATAAGTTAATGAATCTGAGTCCTAATTTTAAGTAATGAGTGTGATTGTTGTATTATATACAAAAAATAAATAAATAAAGGTCATGAACAAGGAAAATATTTGGAGTTGAGAAATTCAAAATGCAAACCTTTGCAAGATATTGCCAACTTTTAAAAAACTAAGGGGTCGTTTGGTATAGGAGTTTAAACACATGTTTTCAGTTTTTAAACAACATTACATGCATTTTTACACACTTTTTCACCCACACGTATTTCCAAAAAAAACAAACAACGTTACCAAACGACCCCTAAATATTAGGAAAGATATTAATTTGTTGTGGCTGGTCTCTCACTTCTTTCCTTTTTAAAAGTTCATGTTGTTCAGGTATTAGGAAAATTGTTAATTTGTTTAATAAATAAAAAAGAATAGCATAATACGAACGTATATACTCCATTTTAATTTGATCATAGATTGATCAAATCAACTGGTATTTGTTTGCAATGCATCTATGATTTTGTAAATTTTATAGACCCAAAAAAGGAGGAGACCAAACCTACATTTAGAATTCATCTCTATCTAAATTGCACTACGATTATTACACAATCATTGATTTAACTCTCTCCTTTTTTGTTTTTGTGTAGGTGATTTTGTAGATTTCTATGAACCAATGTATATCTTACATGCCCACATTGCTTATCACGAACAAAGAACTTGTGCTACAAATAATAAAATAATGTAATGAACAATGTTAATGTTGTAGCTTCATTGATGGTATGTACTTAAAATGATTTCCAGCAGCTTCATTGATGGCATGTATTTAAATGATTTCAAGCAATTGCTTCAAATATTTTTTTTATTTTCTTGCTCATAAAACTAGCTATTAATACATTATTGCATTGTCTCTATTTAAACGAACCTTACTGCATTTTAAATTTTTTCCATAGAGAGTGGCTTGGCTAAGCCTAATAGCACTACTTCAAATAATTGTGTATTACTTTCAACCCAACATTTGGTGTTTTTGAAATTGATTGTATGTCTTACTTAAGATGTATCCAAAGAGTTTATGAAATTTGGCTTTAATTGTTTATAGAGATAGTTGAAACCGAAATATATAGGCATTTCGTTTGATTCCTTTCAAATAGACACTCTTTCAAACTACTATTATTTTCATGTACTTAAGATGTATCTAAAGGAAATTAGATGCATCTAACACAAATATATGTTGCTGCAAATGATCTCCTCAATAGTTTCCAAGAAGCCAACATAATCAAAATTGGGGGCCATAAAGAGTAGATAAGCAGAGATACTTAGACTATTTGTCAACTATTTCTTTTCAAAGTTTTGAATATTGTGTTTATGAGTTGCTTCTTATAAGAGATAGTGGCATAGTGCCCCATGTGTTTATGTGGCATATTATTCCCTGGCAGCAAATGCATGGTCTTGCTAATGCTGCCATGAGATTATTTACACATTTAAATATTCATTTTATCAATAAATTTTTTTTATATGATTTATATTGGTGGTAGACTATAAATTGATTAGCAATTGAGCATTATGTGAATTCATATTATGCCCAAATTTGTGTATGAGCTATTGGAATGTTGGCAATAATTTTTTCATCGACATAGATAAACCAAGGTGTGATCTTTATGTGTTATGTGAAACACCCTACATTTATAATCAAAGAACATATTTTGCACACTTTGTATGATTATTTGTAATTGTTATTTAACCAACTATGCATGGGTTTGCAACTAGTACTCTAAATTGACATTCCTAACTAACTCAAAAGTCATTTTGGCCACCCAAAAAAATAGAGAGGCGGTGAGATTAGTCGAGACATACAAAGAGATTGAGAGGCGAGAGATGTAGAGAGATCCACGCCCACGCCCATGCCTATATCGCCACGCCACGCAAGACCCATCTTGCTACTCTGTCATAGACCCACATGGCCACACCGACGCCACCTCGCAAGACCCACTTGGCCACTAACCAAACACGGTGAAGCCACTTGCCACCGATTGCTCAAGATTTGAATATTTGTATTTGTGACTCTCTCTCTCTCTCTCTCTCTCTCTCTCTCTCTCTCTCTCTCTCAGAGTTTGCTGGTATTTGCGTTTGTAAGGAAAGTGAGAGTTAAGTCTCTGTAGGAAAGTAAATAGAGAGAGAGTTGTGTTGGCGTGCATACTGAGACAAAGACAAATAACGCAGAGAGGGAAAGAAGGAGCTGGTGGAATTGAGTGGGAGTTTTTGTCTCCTCAATTTAAAGTTTATAACTTTATATAGTAAACTTGCACTTGTTCACCACAAGAAAATGACATAGTACAACAAGTATTATTGCAACAAAAAAAAAATAATAATAGAGGTAATATATATACTATTGCATCTCTAGGGTTTTTTTTTTTTTTTTTTGTTTTTTGGTAGCAGTAACTTAAATTTATTACATCAATATGAGATTGTAGCAATAATTAATATATTACATCGAAATGTGTTGTTGTAATAGGTAACTCTTATTTTACATTGAAATATGTTATTGCAATAGGTAATTTTTTATTTCACATTGAACTTTATTGTTGTAATAAGTTAAATCTATACTTCATATCAAATTGTGTTAATGTAATAGAAGTTAGTAATTGAGTAGCGGGATAATTTGGAAAATTGGTACTATTTTTTTTCATTAGTTTCCACTCTCTCACCCATGTCTATCCCTTTTTTTTCTCATCTCAATATTTCTTTCATGTTGTATTGATTTTTGCATACTTTTTGAAACTATGTGTTTGAATGTAAACTCAACAAGTTATGTATATATTTGTATTTTTTGACATATGTATTGAAATGAAGTATTTCAAATTTTTCATCTTTTATGTGTATTTTTGATTTGTTAGTGTAGTTCCTAGATATGGTTTTTGAATTGCAAAACGGGTTAATAAAAAATTTATTATTTAAAAAAATGATTTATTTATTTTTAATTTTTTTTAAAATTTTATTTTTTTTAATTAAAAAAAATCAACCTATTGCAACGAGATTTTCAAAGTAAATCGTTGCAATATGTGAAATTTATTGCAATAAAAATCTAGTGTTACTTAAACCTATTGCCTCGGAGTTTATTACAATGGCTTGCATTGACTTTTTTGTCTTTGCAATAACACCTTTTTACAATGACATTAGTTGTTATTGCAATCAACCTATTACAACGAGATTTTTAAAGTAAATCATTGCAATATGTGGAATTTATTGCAACGAAAATCTAGTATTGCATAAACCTACTGCCTCGGAGTTTATTACTATGGCTTGCATCGACTTTTTTGTCATTGCAATAACACCTTTTTACAACAACATTAATTGTTATTGCAATGAATTTTTTCGTTGTATTAAGTATTTTTTTTTCTTATAGTGGTTGTAGCTAGCACTTCACCTTATTTATTAATTATTTGGTTTATTCAACAAAAAATATTTTTTATTTGTGTTGCAGGGGCGGAGCTATGTTGAAGGGTGGGGGGCCATGGCCCCCCCAAAATTTTGAAAAAAAATTAAATATATATAATTATTTTAATGTTTTCAAAATTTAGTCTACAAAAATAAGAGTTGCCCCCCCCCCCTCCAAGTATTTGAATTAGTCCAGTGATACTCTTAAAAAAAATAATTGGTCTAATAGTTATAGAGACATAACTTTATTTTCACAATTTTATTTTTTATTGTAAAATGTGTTCTTATATTTGTTAAATATTTGATAAAGTTTGGCACCAAACATGTTTGAATTTATCTTTTTCAACCCGTTATGTGGCGATTAACAAGTCATTGATTTAATAAAAAAATCTTGTCACTAAAACTAAACATGAAATGTTTCTTTAATTGCCACATAATGGGTTAAAGCAAGATAGTTTCAAATATGTTTGGAGTCTAACTTGTTCTTCCAAGTTTTGGATCATTCATGTTTTTGAAAATTTCATTAGTTCAATTGAATGATTTTTTACTTACATTAGTATAAAATTTGATAACATGTATTGAAAATGAAACTTTTTAAGAATTTCACTATGAAAATTGTAAAAATGAATTTCATTAATTTTATGAAAAATCGTCATCAAACATAAATTTGATTGAAAGTACTAAGCTTTTTTTTTGTTGGGTCACTTGGATGTGTGTATATATATAACTTATCAAATAAAAAAGTGTGTATATATATGTGTGTGTATATATAATAAATATATTAGTGCTGCAACTTGGCCCCCCAAACAAAAATTCCTGACTCTGCCCCTGTTGTGTTGTTAAGTGTTTGACTTTAATTATTTGCTCTTTGCGACTCAAAGTTAAAAGTTAGGTTCTTTTTTATTATTATTTGATAATATTAATTAGTTAATCAGTTCATAAAATATTTGACATACAATTAGATGATAAATATGAATTATATTTAATAGGTAAATTATGTGAAACCTAGCTACAATTCTTGTTTTTTATTAAAAGAAAAATTCATATAATTCAAAAACAATTAGTTGAAACATGGTACCAAACATCTTTTTTGTATTATGAATATATTTAAACACATGTTTTTACAACACTTTTTAAATCACAATTTTCATATTATTTTAAACAACAATACTTCAAGTCTGCTACCAAATAAGCTCTGAAATAACGAGAAAGCCATATGATGAGAAACACTAAAGAGGTCAAAATGGAGAAAATGGTAAAAATAGTTGAATGGATATTTTAGTAAAGTTTATGCAACATTTGTTGTTTTCTATGCTGCCTGACACACATCACACAAGTGTTGATGATTTCGTTGATTTCCCCCATTAAAGTAGTGTTGTTTCCATCATATATATACATATAGATGATGGAAATCAAGTTTGTGGTTAGGAAAACATAGTCTGACTTGTATGTTTTGCGTTTTTAATTAGTGATAGGGCCTCATTTTTATTTTATTATTATTATTATTTAATGGTAAATTTGAGAATGTATCTTACGGTTCAAAAATTCATACTCAATGTAAAATAATAAATATTTATGAGAAGTTTGTAAAATTTCTTTTCATAATAATTTGGAAAAAAATTTTGTTCCAATCCAAAATTACCAATTGGGTTGTTAATAGGGGTGTGCATGAGTCGGATTGGGTCGGATTGAGGGGATTTTTTGACACAACACACCATGATGAGTCAAAAAAAATTCAACCCAACCCACATAGGTCAGGTTGGATCGAGTTGAACCCATGGGTTTGATAAATTTATTATTATTATTATTATTATTATTATTATTATTATTATTATTATTATTAAATTGAGTAGAAAAAAATATAAATATTAATATATTAAAAAAAACCTAAAGATTAGTATCAATGTAACTCCTTAAACGCAAACAACACTAATGACTAAATAACAATAGTAATTTATTAGGGTTTGTGTGAAATAATTGGTTTTTATATAGGATAGGAAGAACTGGTTATTTTAAAAAATTTATTAATTATATAATATATATATATATATATTAAATTAGTATTAGTAGGAGGAACCGAGGAAGTGCTGTTCTACAGCTGGTTTTTTTTTTTAATTATTAAATATATAATATACATTTAAATATTTATATATATATGTATATATATATATATATAAAAGTGCCCTACAGTTAATTTTAAAAAAAATATATTAAATGTTGGGCCAGAGAACTTGTGACTCCGGCCCACTTTGCGTTAAGGCCCAAGGCCCAAACCGAGAAGGGATATTGCCGAGAACATACAGCGAAAGTCCAAATGGCCTAAAGATATAGTCGAGGATGATTCTGTCCTCGGCATCCCAAAGCGCTCCTGAAAGAAAGGGCAAGTACGGTATAGAAACAATTTAAGGAAGAGCTGAACACCTCCACATGGATGGAGAAAGGACCCTTAAACAATATGGCAACAAAAAACAAAGGAAAGGCTGCCATTATTGCAATTAAATACTCTGCGCCTGACAGAGCAATACTTTTCAGCTTTTACAACCACCTCCAACCACTTTGGGTATGGGCTGATAGGACAAGTATCAGTCCTAGAAAGCTGAACCTACACGTGGACGTTGAAGGGAGGGTAAAGGCAAGTATAAAAAGAAAAGTAAGCAATCTAGAAAAAAGGCTGGGAAAAAAAGGCCAAGAACCAGAGCCTCCCAGGTCGTGCCTAGCAGAAAGACTTCTTGGGCAAACATGGTTCACATCTGTATGAACACCATGACCATCCACTATCCGGTGACCAAGACCTAGCCTTACAACCCACTCTCTACAAATTTTATTGTTTGGACCTTTAACGTACGAACCCAAGACCAGTTTGGGATCGATACAAATTGAGTCCTTACAATTGGCGCCGTCTGTGGGGAGGCTTGTGCGTTGGCACAGGTAGTGGTAGGATCAAGCCCCTGCCAAACAAGGGTCTGCGAAAGCCTCTCCATCATTTCCAGCAGCCCGCTGTTGTTGCCCCAATATAAAGTTCCACTAGGGGCTACGCTTCGAAGCGCCAGTAGCGCGGACAGTTCTAGGGGCTTCCAACGTCAGGTCAACGCCCCACACCTTGACCGAGGGGCTAATCCTCGAAACTCAAAGGAAATCTAAGTTTTGGACAGAACCAAGGTATTGCATGGTCCTCGGACTCAAATCTATGGGGAAACCAACTACTTAAAGAAAATCTAAGTTTTGGACAGAACCAAGGTATTGCATGATCCTCGAACTCAAACCTATGGGAAAACCAACTATTTAAAGAAAATCTAAGTTTTGGACAGAACCAAGATATTGTATGGTCCTTGAACTCAAACCTATGGGAAACCAACTACTTAAAGAAAATCTAAGTTTTGGACAGAACCAAGGTATTGCATGGTCCTCGGACTCAAACCTATGAGGAAACCAACTATTCAAAAAAAATCTAAGTTTTGGATAGAACCAAGGTATTGCATGGTCCTCAAACTCAAACCTATGTGGAAACCAACTACTTAAAGAAAATCTAAATTTTGGACAGAACCAAGGTATTGCATGGTCCTCGGACTCAAACCTATGGGGAAACCAACTACTCAAAGAAAATCTAAGATTTGGACAGAACCAAGGTATTGCATGGTCCTCAGACTCAAACCTATAGGGAAACCAACTACTCAAAGAAAATCTAAGTTTTGAATTGAACCAAGTTATTGCATAGTCCTCGGACTCAAACCTATGGGGAAATTAGTCATTAGAAAATGGATTAAGTCCTAGACATAGTGGAAATCCCGCCTTGTCCTTGGATCCCCAGCTCTAAGGAAACTAATGCAAACGAGTGTTTAGGCCCGGTACAGTCATACCTCGATCCTCTGACCGGATGCCAAAAATGGTTAAGACTATGAATGTTGTCAGGAGCGTGGCAAAGCACCCTAGTACACAGCGACCCTCTCGGATAGTTCATTTTGGGTTACCCATCCTCGGACGATCACCTCATATGCAATACAGAGCATTCAGCTGTTATCTCGATTAGTCTTATATGTATAACCTTTTTCAGGTCGACATTATTATGCCTGTTAGTCTCAATAAGTTCAAAATAATAGTTTTTTGTTAACAAGGGTTTCGGCCCTAAGTATCGTTCAAAATAAATAAAATAAATAAATAAAAAAATAAAAAAAAGCACATCCATTCACAATATAACTATTACATAAAAGAAAGAATACGTAGAATAAAACAAAGTCATCTTTTATTAAGACAGAGAAATAATACAGCGTACAATGAGGGGCTTAAGCAAGCCTATACCAGAAGCTAACTACAGAAGCAAAAAGAAAAGCGAAAAGGAAAAAGATACAAGGGAATGATAAATCCTTCAAAATTCTGCGCTAGTAGCGACTGAGTATGTCAGGATGGCCCCATTGATGGAAGGGGAGAAGAAGCAGAAGAAGAAGCAGAAGCACCAGGATGCCCCCAGTGATGGAAGAGAAGAAGAAGCGGAGGCAAAAGGGGGCACCAGAGAAGGAAGAGAGGAGGAAGTGGGGATGCCTAGTCCCCGTACCAGCTTTGACTCCCATCAGGCAAGTGCCATGTTAGCAGCACTCGAGAAAGAGCAGATGGTACCGACGATGAGAAACCCCAGTGCTATCACACCAAAAATCTGATGCAACCAACACCTGCTTCAGATTTTGGCTGAAGGAAGAAGAGACTTCTTTCCCGCCTTATCAAGGGGGAGAAATGTCTTGAGTCTCTGTCTCCCTTACCCTGACCGGGCCATCTTGAGTCTCGGGGAAACCCAATGCTTCTGGAGAGGGTGTGGTCTGTTTGCCCTCATCCCAGACTTGACCATATCACTCCCTAGGGCTCGATCACACTAGTAACAAGGGCTATGGGCACAACTGTGAAGTTAGGGATTTGGAAGATTTAAAGGGTCTGCAAATAAAGAAAGTGACCTCCCACTGCACTTCTTATATGGGGGGCAAGCCTGGTGGCATTTACTCTGTACAAATCTCTAAGAAAAGCTACAAACAAGATAAGTTCCACCCAACTCCCAACGCCATCTTCAAACCGTTGGATTTGTGTCGCCTCGTAAAGGGAACTTATTAAAGATGCGCCTCGTGCACCGAAACGGCAAGAACGCGGCGTGAGTAAAGCTAAGGGAATGTTTCATAACCAGGAGCATGTCCCAAGCAAATGAAGAGGCGCCAGCATTGATGAAGGACGAGGCTTGGCAAGCCGTGACATAAGCCCGACATCACCAAAACCCACCCTCCTCTCCGTCCGAGGGGCCGGACAACAGGATTTTGAGGGGCTATTGTGGGGCCAGAGAACTTGTTACCCCGGCCCACTTTGCGTTAGGGCCCAAGGCCCAAGCCGAGAAGGGACATTGCCAAGGACATACAGCGAAAGTCCAAATGGCCTAGAGATATAGCCGAGGATGATTCTGTCCTCGGCATCCCAAAGCGCTCCTAAAAGAAATGGCAAGTATGGTATAGGAATAGTTTAAGGAAAAGCTGAACACCTCCACATGGATGGAGAAAGGACCCCTAAATAGTATGGCGACAAAAGACAAAGGAAAGACTGCCATTATTACAATTAAATACTCTGCGCCTAACAGAGCAATGCTTTTCAGTTTTTACAACCACCCCCAACTACTTTGAGAATGGGTTGATAGGACAAGTATCAGCCCTAAAAAGCTGAACCTACACGTGGACATTGGAGGGAGGGTAAAGGCTAGTATAAAAAGAGAAGTAAGCGATCCAGAAAAAAGGCTAGGAAAAAAAGACCAAGAACCAAAGCCTCCCAGGCCGTGCCGAGGAGAAAGACTTCTTGGGCAAACATAGTTCACATCTGTATGAACACCATGACCATCCACTGTCCGGTGACCAAGGCCTAGCCTTACAACTCACTCTCTACAAATTTTATTGTTTGGGCCTTTAACGTACGAACCCAAAACCAATTTGAGATCGATACAAATTGAGTCCTTACATTAAATATATAAAATATTTTAAATATATATTAAATATGGATGGGTCGAATCGGGTTTGGCGGGTTTGTAATTTTATGACCCAAACCCAACCCGACCTGCTATAAAAAAAAATTTTGTAACCTAACCCAACCCGACGAGTCGGGTTTAACAAGTCGGTGAGTTTTCTGCACACCCCAAGTTGTTAAGCTTGCAAGGGAGCCTTGGCTACTTTATGGCATATGCAAGTGGACATGTTAAGATTGCACAAAAAAAGTCAGGAGTTGTCATTTCCAAAATCATAACGTTAACAGTTTAATTTTTTTTTTTTTTTTGAGAATCAATCATAACACGTACGTTAACATGGATGGGGTGTTAGATAGACCCCATCCATGTAGAAAGTAGGGTTACTAGGTTGTTTTAATAGCATGGCAATATTACATCGCATCATTCCTCTCCTCACTATCTTTAGCATAAACAAGGGCGGCTATCGAAATCATTATATGGGTTTGGGAGTGGGGCTAAAGTAATTATAGTCATTTTTATTTGAGAGAGTTTCAATTTATGGTGTTTGATCTTGGTGATGCTCTTTATCATTAGAACAAGACATCAATCAATTTTTTTGCGTAAGCAGAGCTTGAACCCTAGATCTTTTATTCAAGTATCAGAAACTTTACCAATTGAGTTAATCAAAACCCACATAGTCATTTTTATTTGGTTGGGTTGGAATCGTCAAATTATAATATAAAAACATAATTCAATTGTTTATATAGATACATATATTACAATCAATTGTCTTGATTGTGATTTTATTAATGCATCTCTTGGTATAAGATAAGCATGTTAGATGACTCTTTAATGGGTCTAAGATTTGAAACACAATGAGTGGAGATCGACTTACGGGTCACGTGGGGTTGGGTGCCTAACACCTTTCCATCCCCATACCTAAACTCCGGACGCATGCTTTGGTAAAGATCAATCCTTCCACAAGGGCATTACATTTATGGTTCCTTGACCTAATCTAGGTGGCGACTCCATTTACACCTTCTGTCTGGTCCACTCCACTCCAGGTCGAGGCATACTTTCCACGAGGAGATCAACTCGTCGCAAGTGCTTGCACCCACATTATGAGAATCAACAAGCACCATTAAAGGATCCATTGCATGTTCTAGTTGGGCCTATTACTAGAGGAAGATCCAAAAAGATCAAAAAAACACTTAATGGGTTGATTCAAGAGATTTGGATTGATTCTAACACAGGACATTCCAAACTTGGCCCAAAAGAAGATGAAGGCATAATAAATTTAATCCAATCTATTGATAGGGCTAATCTAGCTTAATTGAGCATGATTTATGGTGTGGATTGATGGCTAATTGACTTTCCAACTCCATACTAATTAATAGATATTTTTCCTATTCTGGAGCTACTAATTTTAGACAAAATCCACCTTAATATTAGGCTTCTATTATTTAATACGTTTTTAGCTATTTTCCTATTTTGGAGCTGTTAATTTCAGACCAAATCAACCTTAATTTAGGCTTATATTATTTAGTACGTTTTTTATATTTTCCTATTTTCAGTCATGTCTTATAAATAGCATGCATTCATTGTAATGGATGATTCATTGAATAAAAATCATTAAAAACATGAGATCTTGCTTCTTCTTTTGGTTCTTCAAGAACTGTGAACTTATCAAGGATTCTTCCTTGTGGCATTCAAATTTTATACCTTCGATTCATGATTAAGTTATAATCATTGGGTCAAGGTCTGTTACTTATACTTTTAGTTCATTTATAAACGTTGGGTCGGGGTTTCTATCAAAATCTGAATTTTATCTTTCTTGAGCAATTATTCCAATATTATTTGTTAGGTCTCAAAGCGTGTCAATTGAGATTCGCATCACCACATGTCTATTACACCTATTTAAAGTATTCAAAACTCTGATATATCATTAATGTCTATTGCAAACATAGCCAATGAAGACACTTGGATGTTATTGCATTGTCTTTGGCATGTTCAAATATTCACACGCTTGTATGCTCACATGCTTGTATGCTCATATACTTGCATATACACATGTTCTTATGTCAATGTCTTGATCTCTACTGTGCTCATATGTTGATGTTGTTAGTTGGACCTTTGTCATGCCTATACTTCCATGATCACATGCCATACCTGTATTCCTTTGCCTATCTCACATGACACATTGACTTATACCTAGGTCTTAGATACAAGCGCACAACTTTTGAGCCTTTAAGATAAGTTTATTCTCCATCCAATTGAGCAATGATATATGATGGCCAACTACGACTGGGTTCGTTTGGTTGGAGGAGTGGAAAAGTGGGAAGATAGAAAATTGTGAAATGATGGAAAAGTGGGAGAATAGAAAAGATTTTAATTTCCCTCATTTTTGTTTAGTTAGGATTGAAAAAGTGGAGAGATGGAAAAAGTGAGTTTATATAAATTTACTCATATACTCTTGCTAAAAAATTATTTCCAATTGAAACAAAAAAGTGACAAACAACCAAAAAAATATAATCACCCAAAAAAAAAAATTTATATATATATATAATCATTTTCCCTCTCCCCCTTCAACCAAACACCCTCCAAAAAGTTTTCCTTCCTCATATTCTCTCCAAAGTTTTTCATCCACTCTATTTCACCTCCAAACAAACACACCCCTAGGCAGACTTGGGGTGCTTAACCTCTTTTCATGTTATACCTTAACTCTAGACCTAGTCTGGTAGAAAACCTTTATTGTGTCATGTTTTGGTTCCTGAATATATTGCTAAGTAGCAACTCCTTCACCTCTTTTTAAGATACTTCGCATACTCCCAGACTCACGTCTGCTTTGAGTCTAAAATCGTTTTTCAAAAGATTGAGTACCGCACACCTTGCCTTTGTGATAAGGAATCGACATGCCAATGTATCATAAAATGGGGTACAAATCACGGAACTTACACTAGGGATGTTGGTATTTGAAGGTTTATTATTAAGGGGGATTCTCTTGTGGTAATGAATGTTATTGCTGGAAAGTCTCCTGCCCCATCCTCTATAGCTTCTGTTATTTATGGTATTTCTTCCTTAGTTTTAGAGATTGTAGCTTTGAGGTGTCTCATACTAGGAGAAATGGTAACCAAGAAGTACATTTGTTAGCAAAACATGCTCAATATGTTGAGCACTATATTAATTGGATTGAGTTATTTCTTAGAACATGTTGTCTCAAATTATGTTATGTCTTTTCGTTTTAGTTGAATGAAATTTCAGAATTCCTATAAAAAAATTGTCTATAATGTATAAAAAGAAGTTTTTTTTTTTTTTTTTTTTTTTTTTTTAAGGGAGGGTTCTTGATTAAATTTATCTTTTAAACTTTTTAACATTATAAATTTTAATTAGATATCCTCCTTTTTATGTAAGATTATATAAAATTTAATATACACTATATTGAATATTTAAAACATTTCACTTTTGTTAGAAAATGGACATTTGTAATTTTTTTCATGATAAATTTGTACGTATTCTCATTTTATGTGATAAAATTTGTTTATTTGAAAATTGTGACATCATTATTATTTGTGGAAAATTATAATTTACCTCCTATGGTTTGACACTAATATACTTTAATCCATAAATTTTCAATTGCTACATTTTGACCTTCTAAGATTTGGACTGAAATGAAATCATAAACAAAATCTCAACAACTTCACTTTAATACAAATATTATGGATGGAAATATAGAATTTGAAAAGTTTGTGCACTTAAGTGACATGAGCAAATCACAAGGTAAATAATTTGTCCAAAAAGGCACAAAAATCTATTAATTTTGACAAAACACTAACGATTTCATTTTATTTACAAACCTTAAGGAATAAATGAAACAATTGAACACTGTGGATTTATTTTGTAATAGGACCAAATAACATGAGATAAATTGTTATGTTTCATTCAAAGTAAGACATCTAAAGTTTTCTTTTTAGTGGAATAAGTCATTTATATTTATACAAATGAGTAAAATATTTATAAAATTTTCATGGCCACCAAGCCTACAAGTAGGCAGTAGCTCCGCCCATGTTTGGCAGGTTATGATTCATAAATTGGAAAAGATATTGAGTAGGTAAGCAAAATATACAATCACATGCTTTCACTGATCCTTCCTGGCGATAGTATCCTAACGATAACTTAACTAATGGACGATTTTCGTATCTCGAGGACAATCTCTAATGATGAATTAATTAGATGTTAATCTCGTAAATGGACCAGTGAGATCTCCACCAAGACAATGCCAGTGGAGCAATTCAGAGAATTAATATCAAAATAACTTAAACATGAAATTTTTTTTAAGCTTGTCAATGAGCCACTTCATCCGAATGAGATAAGCACTTGAGCTTTGGGCAAGTTTTAATGAGTGAGGATATGGGAAAAGGTGCTTGCAAGTCAAATTCTATGAAAGTCAAGTGAATGATTAATCCATACCATACTATAAACTGAAGGGTATGATTAACGAATGTCTTTAGGACATTTTTTAATGAATTATTTTTAAAAAAGAAATGCTTAGCATAACTATTTTTAAAATGTTTTAATACAAATTTTAAGGAAGATATAAAAAACTATAAAACAAATATCAGTTTTTTCTTATTTCCCATAAAAAAATTTTCTAATTAAAAGCATTTCCTAAACGAAATACGTTTCCAACATTTGTTAACAAAATCCTTAATCAAATTAATCAGATTGAAATAAAGTGATTACATATAAACCATGCAAGGCCCTAGATATGTTAGACAGGCATGCATGCTTCATGGTTTAAAACTTTAAAATACAAATATAGTATTTTGTTAATGATAAAACAAAGTTACAGTTTTTTAAGCTTACTAAAATAGTTTAAAAGATATAATTGCATTGAGTCTAATTGTTCTTAAAAAAATATAATATAATTTATGTTTTAAGAGTCTATGTAACTATTTTTTTTTAATTTAATTGTTTAAATTAAATTTATATCACCTAAAAAATTGTATATAAATTTTAGTTTATAAACTTTTAGTAATGTTAGTTGCGGCTTTAACATTTTCCTTATTGATATTTTGTTAATATTAAATAAATACTAGTTGAATCATAAATACTAGTTTGTATAAAAAGAAAATAATTTTATTTATATTTAGACCTTCAGTAGGTTAAAATTTTGATTTCGCATACGGTTCAAGAAAATATTATGCCCATTAATAATAGACTTCATACTTCCTTTTAAAGTCGATGATTGTTTTTGAGTAAAAGATTTGAAAGTCGATGGACTTTACCAACTCCCCTGAGCGTGATCTTTGGACATCTAGTTTAATAAGACTAATATAATCCTATCTTTTATAGAGCTTACAAGGCAGTATATATATTACTCTCTGATCTTTAATTTGTGGTGCGAGGAAAATAGAATTTGGACGAGTAGACCATGCATGGTCTGGTACGACTATGAGGAGGGTGTTGAAACACCAATTTTTATGTGTATTGACTAGAAGGAATGGTTACGAAAAATTTCTGGGTCTCTTTTGATATCTCAATAATGACCTCACCCCAACTATGTAGATATTGTCTGCTTTGGGACCCATATCCCACACTTTCGACTAGGGCATGACTCTGATACCATCTGTAACGACCCCGCCCCAACTATGTAGATATTGTCCGGTTTTGTTCTCACTCAAAGCACACAGCAGTGGGGGAAAAGGCCTATACACATTAAAGGAAGGTCATTCCTTATAAACACATTTTCATGTGCTTCCCTAGGCGATGTGGGATTCCATAGAATGTAAGACCCCCCTTTTTAGATCACTACAATCCACCCCCTTACAGGCACACGCGTCCTCGCGTGTGGGGCCCACACTTTCGACTAGGGCATGACTCTAATACCATTTGTAACGACCCCGCCCCAACTATGTAGATATTGTCCGCTTTGAGACCCATACATCTCACGGTTTTATTCTCCCTCAAAGCACACAGCATTGGGGGAAAAGGCCTCTACACATTGAAGGGAGGTCATTCCTTATAAACACATTTCCATATGCTTCCCTAGGCAATGTAGGATTCCATAGAATGCAAGACCCCCCTTTTTAGGGTCACCACAATCTCACTATTAATTGATAACATTTAGCTATCAATATCGTTGTTAGATAATTACTAGACTCATAATTAGTTCAAATGGTATCTTCCCATGTATATGAGAGATCAGGAGGGCTTAGTTTCGAGCTATATGTATGGAACATGACATACTAGTATTTATATTTTTAACCATTTCTGGCATCAACGAGGAATGTGCCAAAGGCTTTGTTGTTAAAATGGCACCTCCTCATATACAAAGTGCTTGGAGGTCTAAGAGGGAAAAGGGATCGAGCTGCGGAGTTAGCAGCATGTTATAATTATTTCTCATCAAAAAAAAAAAAATGAATAGTTGTTGCACACTTGCCTCTTTAAATGCCAGGTGCTTGTAGTTAAGTGGCATAATATAATCTTTTTTTTTTTTCTTTATTAAGAGAACCAATATTCAAATAACCCTTTCTTTCTTTCTTTTGAGAGAGTAATATTCAAATAACCTCTTTTCCCTTTATAGGAGTAAGTATCAAACTATCCCAAAAAGAATATATAAATAAATAAATAAAAAATGAGACTACCAAGTCAAATAGTCTCACAAAAACATTTCGAAATCTCATATAGGTTTCAGGCGTTCAAAATATAGGTCGAGACTGAGTGAAAATATATATAATGGTGGCAAAAAGCTAGAACCAAAAGAAAGAGTATGATGAAACTTCCATAAAGAAAAATAAAAAGAGTATGATGAAATCTGAATAGTGAATATGCTTCTAAATCTAAGAAGTTATCAAAGATTTAAAAGAGCACCTTTTTAGTCAGAACTTATAAGAACATATAAATAAATAAATTGCACCTTTTTCGTTTTGAAATGGAGGAAAGCAACGGCAGATTTTCTGAAGATATGCACCCGCTCCCCTCCGAAAAAAAAAATAAAAAATAAAAAATAAAAAGATCAACTGCTCTATATTGCTCGTATTATGGCAAAGATTTTCTCAGGCTTCCCTTTGTGAATCAGGCAAAAATAACTAGAAACGAAAACGAGCATTACATCACATGAATATATATATATACACACACACACACACAAGAAATCCTTCACATCAAACGTCAAAAACCTTTTGCAATTTATGTTTTTGGAATATGTATCTTCAACTTCAAGAAGCGTCAACTAAAGAACACAATCAAGGAGGAATACTCAAATTGTTTAATTACAAATAAATATTGACCAATTAATATCTTAAGTTATGCATATATACATTTAGAGTAATGCTACATACATAAACTATTTTACAATATTTTTACAAACTGCTGATATGGTTTTAGTATTTTCTAAATAGTTATTATAAGTAAAAATGTGATATTAATGATGAGCCTATATTAGAATTAGTAAGAATTTGTCACATCAGTAATTTGTAAAAATATTGTAAAATAGTTTGTGTCTGTAACATTACTCATACATTTATTATATGATAATTTTAAAGTTTTGTCTGGATTTCAGAATAAGAAAGTTATGTGGAATAAATCTGAATAGTGAAAACCAGATTTTATCCAGTGTAAATGCAAATATATTCCAAAACATAAATTTGAAGTATGAAGTACGAACAATTAACAAAAGAAAAAAAAATTGGGCTAGTAAATTACATTACATGCAAGCATGAGTGAGGGTATTTTATATATATATATATATATATATATATATATAGTAAAATGAGCGTGCACCTTTTGGCTTTAAATGAGAGGAAATCGAGGGAAGATTGAGCCGAGATATGCTGCTCACTAATGTTGTTTCTATTAATATTCTATGCTGCTAACACCTATGCAACTTAGGTGTCTAATTCACCATCCCCATATAATTAAGGTGGCTCAAAAAGTTTCAATATTTAATTTTATTCATTTTATTTTTACCACATATGTGTATATATATTTAATGAGAACATTAGAACATCTCCAGCAGAATCAGTAAATTTTTGTACTGTTTGGAGAATGAACAGTAACTTTTACCTTTATTTATCCACTTTTTCAAATACACTTTCCAACAAACTCTCTATCTCATTCTCTATCTCATTTAAATATTATTTCTTCATTCATGATGAGCTACTGTTTATTAACAAAAAAAAAAAAAAAAATTTGAGGGATAGAGAGGCTGTTGGAGCCCCTTTTTTTGCTCTCACTCTCTATTATAGAGAGTATTTTGCACCATTGCAGATGCTCTTAACTATATATATATATTCTACCAACTTGATTGTAGAACACAAAATTAATAAGCAGGCCTGCCTCTCTCTCTCTCTCTCTCTCAAATCAAATCAAATATATATCAAACACAATCATTTTGAGGAATTGCTCTTGACCGTAAACGTTGGCTCAATTCACAGGGTTCAGCTATTAACAGACCAAAAAAGCTGCTGTTGTTTGAGGTTAGTCTCCAAATCCTAGCATAGCATTTTTTTTGAAGTTGATATTCTTGGATGTCTCTAATTCTTGGATGTTTCCCAACATCTATGCTTATCTTTCACTTTCGTACATTTCATGTAGCAAAGTTTTTGGTTTAGTTTGGTTTGGTCACATTCATTTCATGAAAACAACAATTATATATGGAATTAGAAATGTGATCTTTGTTACACACGTACGGCAAGTTGTGCATCTCTCTCTCTCTCTCTCTCTCTCTCTCTTGCTTGTGGGTGTCTTATGTTTGTTTGCACGGAAAACGAAAGCATGGAAACCTTGAGTTTTGGGTGGTGATCAATAAAATTTGGATCACACTCTTCTGGGTTTCATTTTCCTTGTTTTGTTACATGTAACTTTACTATAGACAGCAATAAAAGTTATGAAGTTAGAAAGATTCATAATGTCAAAGAACCAATTATAGAGTTATAATAATGAGTAGATAATTCAAAGTATATATGCACGATCATTGTTCTCCAACTTGGAACACATGCACATCGCACTTGCGTGACGTACAAAAATATTGGCCATTTGTTTTGAAGCAAAACTATATATATAAAGTTTGGTTTATCTCCAGTACTTTTTTAACTGGAATTTCCTTTTTATTTTAATGAGAAACTGCGACATCACCCACTAACTAAATAAAAGATAAAGATTAAAACTCATTACCACTTGTTATTATGTATTTAAAATAAAACAACACCCCCAGTTAAAAAAATATTAGAGGTAAGTCATACTCATATATATATATATATATATATATATTTGCATGAGACATCAAAAAAAAAAAAAATTTAATTTTAGAATCGAAGTAATTACTAGTATTTCTTTTTTTCTTTTTTTTGGGCTAAAATTACTAGTAATTCTTAGTTTAACAACCATATATATATACACATACTAGTAACAAAATAAATTATTATTTTTATTGCTATATTATACTGCTAAAAACGGAGATGCTTTGTTTGACCCCAAAGCTGTGGAGTTTAAAAGTAATCTTTTATTTTTTGATGAACGAGTTTAAAAGTAATCTTTTGTTGAAAATGCGCGCAGTTAGATGTGCTAAATTTCTTTTTTTTTTTGAGAAAGATGTGCTAAATTAAAGCCGAATCCTGCACGAAAAATTTTGATGATTGAGGGCAGCCATTTGATCAACTGTAAATTTGACAATTCTCCTTCATAATTATAGACAACTTTAATCATGGAATTGCTTTCTCCTTTATTCTACTCTCTATCTGTACTTTTCTTAATTTCTGAACATTTTTGTTTTTGTTTTACTATATTATATATTAATCAGCCCAATTGTCATAATATATAATTATTACAAAATTGTTAGATCCCACACACCCCGATAGTACCGCTCGTGCGGTGCAATAATTATCTTCTTCTTTTTTTTTTCTTTTTTTTTTGGAGTAAAGTGCAATAATTATCTTGGTAATTGAATACAAACAAATATATGCCTTTGCCGGATAGAGTGCTTCAGATTTGACACTATCATCTTTAGAGTCGTATAACCATACAATTATTAAAACAAAAAACAAAAAAAAAAAAATTACTGTTATATTTGAAAGGATCAATAAAAAAAAAATACTAGTATATAAGAATCTCAGAAAAGTTGATGGATAAGATGTAGAAAATACTTTAACATTTTATCATGGTAGGCTGGATTAAAAAAAATGGAGGGATCATAAATAAATAAAAATTAATTGCTATTGGTTGCCGATGAAAATTTGAGGAAAGAAACTATATTTGTATTAATAATAATTATACTCTTATTATTTAAAAATCATTTCATTATTATTTTTCATAGTAACCATAATATATTGTATTAAAAATTAATATTATGATAGATACACCTAATCTATTATGGGCTAATAATAATAAAAATAGCTCAATTACCATGATAACCTCATAATTAATTTAATAATTTGGTAAAATGTAAATAAATATAATAAAAATTTAAAAATTAGCTATAGGTGGAATAAATTCAATAAAATGATCAAAGAAATTTGGAAGACTTATATATATATATATATATAATAACTTGAATTATATATCAATAAATAGCATGTTATTCAGTTGCTGTACTCACAACTGAATTTTAAAAAAGTACATTTAAATTTATTATGCATTTCTTCTCCCAAAAAAAATATATTATGGATTTTTTGCAATATATGAGCAATAATGTATTCATATTAAAAAAATTTAACTCTATATATACATGACTCATGAAATTATGAAGGCACTTTTTTTTTAATAAAGGTAATTATTAAGGTACTTTAAAATGCATTAAACTTCATCCTACAATTCTAAAAATGATAATGAAGTATACATGTACGTAGGGCACTAGGTAGGTATTGGAAATTTGGAATGCTTAAATTAAACCTAAACCGTCCTCCTGGACAATTCGTTTCAATATATATATATATATATATATATATATATATATATATATAGATTTGAATTACTATAATTATTTTTTTTTTATTCTAAAAAAAAGGGGTATTTTTGTCGCTTAACTCGGTTTTCCTTTTTCTTCTTCAGCATTGTCTCCTTCCTTCTTACACTGTTGTTATACATTTGCCAATATTGTTCCTCATAAAAATCATGGAATTTGCTATTGAACAATCTGAACGGCTAGCTAGAGACATATATTCCTTTTTTTCTTCTTCTTTTTCAGTTGTGTGCTTGACATATATCACCAATCATTTAGCACAAACATAGCGTAGATTTTCGTTAGTCATAGAGAAGTTTACCATATACCAATCGTATCAGTTAACTCATCAAAAAAAGTTAAATCATTTTATAATTTTCTAAAAGAAATGCATTATGTGGGGGCAACGGGAATTAGTCTAAAAGATTCCAATAATAATAAATTCTTTTTATTTCTTTTTAACACTAGATTTCTAATTCGTTGGTTGAAACTAAACGGAATTTATCACCATGTATAGTGATCAAGTCAAATATTTAGAAGGCCGTATTGTGATACCATGTGAATTGATATGATTAAGCATTTCTTTACAATGCATATGTTAGTTTTTTTTTTTTTTTTGGGTATTAATAACTAAGAGTCACATTTGTTAGTTTGCATTATCTACTAATGCAAAGATATTATTTCTCAAAAAAAGAAGTCTAAAAATATGTAAAGTTTCAATGTCAATATAGCAATTAGCAAGTTAGCAACTTATTAGAACATTAATGATAGCTTAAAAAAATATTGTTCTTTCATAAAAAAATATATATAAAAAAATGATTATTTCATTTTGTTTGTATAATTATTTAGAATTTAACAAGTTGAGCACAATCAAAATAATCAGATTTAAGAGTATATGAAGGAATGAAAGGAACACATTGGTTGATACTTATGCAAGTCTTAGATTGTCTGTGTTAATATTTTTCTTAAACCATATGAATTTAGTCTTTTGTTGCTGTATAAATGTTGATAATTGAGTGATAAATAATAGTAAAACTCATGCTAAAATTGACAAAGAATTCAAAATATATACGAGTAATTTATAAATAAATCAAACTTTTTTTCTTTAAAAATATATGTAAATTAAGTGCTAGCGCTTTTTATTACAAATTATGGTAGAGGGATTATTTTGCATTTGAACAGAATGATAGGAAGTCACATATTAATAAATTTCTTAAAAGATATTAAAAACAGAAGACTTTATTCCTTTGTCTTAATGTGGCTTGGCACTATCCATGTTTTTCTTTCTTTTTCTTTTTTCTTTTTTTCTTTTTGGCTTGGTAATTGCGGGGATAAAACTCCCGAGTTAACGGTTTACAACGGAATCGGGTGCCACTAGGTTACAAGGCCCAATGGTGATTCTTTTTTCTTCTTTTTGTTGTCTCTTTTTGTTTCTTCTTATTACTTTAATTATAATTTGTTCCTCACAAAGTCATTCTTGTGCATAGCTTACCCCACCAAAATGGTATGAAATCAATGGTTGAGAATTGAGAAACAATGCTCACAATCGTGGCCACAGTCCATAGACATAGAGTGTTTGACACCGAGAATTTTGGAAGCTTCAAAACGATAGAAGCAAGGAAATAATATAATAGTATTTTTCTATGTGCCAGCCATTGATAATGATGTGGACGACTATGATCCACCTTATCAAGTCTCTCACTCTCTCGACTCTCAACCACACACATTAACACTGAACCGTCCGTACTTCTATCTCTTAAATTCCATGTTTCTTCCGAATGGCTCCAAGGAAACCATAACCCAAAAGAAAAAAAAAAAAAAGAGGTTGTGGGAATAAAATTTTTGCAATGGCAAAGATACACAACTCACTTTGCCAAAGGTTTCTCTGTTATACCTTTGCATAACGTGGGTTACTTCGGCTCCGTTTGGATACAGTTGAAAACTGAAAACTGAAACTGAAAACTAAAAAACATTGTAGCGAAATAATTTTTAAATGTGTGAATAGTATTGTGGGACCCATTTTTAATGAAAAAGTTGCTGAAAAGTGAAATTTGTGGATCCGTGAACAGTACACGATGTGCTGTGATTGGTCCAAAAAAATTTGAAAAGTCAAAGTTTGCGGCTACTATTCATTGAACAGTGCATAAACAGTAGCCGCAACACCCAAAACGCCCCAAAACGCATGAAAAAAAAAAAAAAAAAAACGCAAACGCAAGATTGGGTAGAAAACGCCCAATCCAAACGCACTCTTTATCTCATGGGTATATTGAATCATGTAGTCAATATGCAGTATGATATTTACTTATATTTATTGGTTCCCAAAAAAATTCACCGATAAAAGACAAACTCATTTTCAAAATATTTTCCTTTTTAAGCGAAACCCTTTATAGAAAAGAGCAAAATGGGATTGCATTGGATTTGAGGGAATCATAAAGCAAACAAAAAGCTGTGGGATGGTACGTATGTATACTAGAAGATAGAATAGAAACATAGGAAGCTTAGCTGAATCAGGTCTATCCGATCCAATTTATGCATCTTTTCTTTTTTATCTCTTTGTGTGTGTTGAAAAATAAAAAAGTAAACTTCATTAATTGCTTTGGTTTAATTAATTAATTATTTACAAAAACAGGAGCCCCCAAAATCCGGAAATCTGCTCTCTAAAGACACAAAAAAGAAGAACAAAACCAAGCCCACAAAACCATAACAAAAGAGATTTTAGCTTAGCAGAACAGCCTAGCTAGCTAGCTAGCTAGCTTCATTAAACAACCTGTATCTTTAATGGCGCGGCACAAAACATACTCTGCAACACAAAGCCCAATATATTTTTTTGATAAATCAGAACTGATTCCATGCGGCCCACACACAAAGAGTGAGAGAGAGAGAGAGAGAGAGGGCTAAGACCCTAAAACCTTCACCTAGAAAAAATGATTTCTGACACCATTAGTATGACCTATGAGCCACAAGTGGCCACCCCACTACACCAAAGTCTCTCTCTCTCTGTCTCTCTCTCACAGTTACTAGCACTTGCTTTCATAATGGTGGTGGTACTTATACTTGTGGGTGCTAGTCTAGTAGTGTAGGAATGGTATCATGAGAGAGGGGCTTGCGTTGTTTTTCTCAGTGGCTGTCTGTCTGTCCGGTTCGTTTTCCTTTTTGATGCTTTTCGTTGCAATTCCATTGCCATTAATGCTTTTTTTTTTTTTTTTATATATATATATAGAAATTTTCAAAAAGCTTCATTAATTAAATGTCAGCACAATCGACACCAGGCCTCCAAAAAATCTTACTCTTCTACTACTCCATAAGGATTAAAAAAAACATATCTTAAGTTTATTTTAATAAAAAAAAATTTATTTTTTCCTAAACTTTTTTTTTTGGGGGGTTCAATTGGATTTGGGGTTCTAAACTTATTTTCTTTCTATTTGCTAATTGGGCCGGTCTGTGAATTTCATTATAATTTTTCTATTAGATTTCTGAAAAGTTACATTAAGCTCAACATTTCCTCAAGTGGGACTCAAAAATATTGATTTGTTTTTCAATTTCTTGCTATGGGTTATTTTAACTTTAGGAAAATGTGTATTAAAACAAAACTTTAGGGACATGTTAAAATTTTCCTTATTTGGATATGTAAGATTCATATGTTTATATTATTAAATTATTGATGTTGCTATTTTGGTTTTCTATGATTGTTTACTCCTAGTGTTTATCAATTTAATTTAATACTAGTACTATAAAACTTAAAACAAAAATAAATAAATAAAGAAAGAAATCTACTGGCTATCTGAAATGAATATTAACGAAATTTTCATTTCCATTTTTATGTCACAGAGATTGGTGGTGGGCTTTTAACTTTTTAAGGACCAAAAGACAGCAGTAGTAGAAGTAGAGTAGAGTGGTTGCAGAAACACGACAGTACTCTAGCCTCTTTTGTTTCCCGGGAAAAGTCCAATTCTTCCCTCAGTTTGTTAATTGTTACTAGTCACTACATTCCAAAACCCAGATCTCGAGGTTTGTTTCCTAAGAAGTGCCATTTGTCACAGCCAAAGTTTTAATCTTTTTATTGCACACCCTTTTATCTGTTCCCACCTTTCCTTCTTCCGCCAATCTCTCTTCTATAAATTCTTATATACTTTTTGAACCTCTCTCTATGTGCCGACCTCACAATGAGTCTTTAAGGGGTTCAATACAAAGCACTTGGAAGAGTTGAAAGTTGAAAGTTGAAAAGAGTATTGGGTTTGTTTTGTTATGTGCTTAAAGGTGTGGAATTTGACCTTTGAGGTGTTGCATTGGCCACAATTATAGGAGGGTCGGTGATTGTGTTGAATTTCACTGTTGCTTTGCACTGAAGCCGAGGTACAACCTTCGAACCTTGCAGCTTTGATCTTTGTTTCCTGTATTTCATTATTCTAGCACTTCCGGGTTTTTGGGTTATGGCTGTTGTTTTTTAATGCAAATCTTAGTATTGGGATTCATATATTGGAGCTTTAGAACATGTGAAAAACGGTTCTCATTGGTGGGCTTTTGGGTTTGGTAGTTGGTTCCAAGTATTTGCCCATGCCTGTAAAATATTTATAATTATATATACAGTTCAATTACAACCTGTGGATACCTATTGTTTGTGTAATTAGCCAATAAAACTCGGTCCGTGAATTCGGGCTTTGTTGGGTATTTAAGGGATTCCAACTTCTGCTTCAAGAGCATACTAGAGGGAGGGAGTGTTTAGGAGAGTGTTTTTGATGTGGAATATTGGTCTTAAGTACAAGACATGCTGAGCTCTGATGAGGGAGAATTTGATGTGTTCTTTGACTCGGTGGATCAATTGTCGTCTGAAGGATCAATTGTAGGTAAAGAAGAGTTAGATTCTGTAAGTTTAGAGTATGGTATTTGGATGAATGAACCGCTAAGTGTTAAGGGCAGACGAGAGAGTTTTCTACATGGGATGGGTTTAGCTGAATTTGGTGCTGCTAGGATTTGTGGTGAGGAGAATGAAATGGACTTTGGTGGCTCATCAGAGATGATGGGATTGGACAGGCTTACGGAATGCAGTGGAGCAGTTTCAAGCTCTAGCATTTCATCTATTGATTGTGCGGAGGAAAATTTGGTTTGTTGTAGAAATGAGAGGGGCAATGAAGCAAATGCCATGTTTGATGTATTGAAAGGAAAAGAAGAAGATGAACAGAAAGTAGTTCTTAATGGGGAGGACACTTTGCTTTCAACTTCTGCTAGAAAATGTGTAGAGAATGATACTCTTGCTAATGTACAAGCATATAATATGTTAGATGTGGGTAAAAGGAAATTCAAAAGTTGGTTAAAACACTTTGTCAACAAAAGGAAGGGAAGAGGAGATACATTTGTAACTGAGGTATCAAAAACAAATTATGAAACACCTAAAATAAAACGAGCGAAGGTGTGGCAGAACAAGAAGAGGTACATGGAGCTTACTGCTCTTTATAATGGGCAAGAGATTTGTGCACACAAAGGCTTAATTTGGACAATGAAGTTTAGTCCAGATGGCCAGTATCTAGCAAGTGGTGGTGAAGATGGGATTGTACGTATTTGGCGTGTTACATCAGCAGATGCCTCTTACAATGATTTAATTATTGAAGGCAATTCTAGTATAAAAGTGAAAGGAGGCAAGTTCACTTTTGGTGGAAAAAAGACAAGCCATGCCTCCATTGTCATTCCTGATAAGGTTTTTCACATCGAAGAGTCACCCCTGCAAGAATTTCACGGCCATTCTAGTGATGTCTTGGATCTGTCTTGGTCCAATTCGAACGTAAGTCTCTTGACAGTACTTGATTATCTTTGTATGTAAGTCTATAATGTGTTTAAAGCTAATCTAACTGTTTTGCTGCAGTGTCTTCTTTCATCATCCAAGGATAGAACCGTTCGTCTCTGGCAAGTGGGTTGCAACAAATGTTTAAATGTTTTCCGTCACAATGATTACGGTAAATATGAGAAACAGAAGTTTTTATCTCCCTGTCTTGTATTCATTATAATAGATTGAACATATTGCTTCTCCTCCATTGAGAATATGATCCTATATTTTTTAGTTCTTGTTTTCCTTTTCTTTATTGTGTCAATCAATATTAATATAGTTGTCTTGTTTTCTTAATGGAACCAGTGACATGTGTTCAATTCAATCCGGTTGATGATAATTACTTCATCAGTGGCTCCATAGATGGAAAAGTTCGAATTTGGGGAGTGTTTGAGAAAAGAGTTGTTGATTGGGATGGTGTGCGAGATGTAATAACTGCTATATGTTACCAGCCAGATGGAAAGGTATGACCTGGATATCTTGATCTCAGTATAATTTATATAAACTGCTCTGAAGATTACAATTTTGGGAGTTCATGCAATTAACCATATTTCACATTGTTATGCAAGCAGGGGATCATTGTTGGTTCAATTACAGGCACTTGCCGCTTCTATGATGCATCAGGTACATCTTTATGTTGGATAGATCCATTAATTTGTGTTGAGTCTTACTTGTTCATTTTGTTTTTAACCTTGGAGTGCCTAAATTGGTCTTATGATGGTGTAGGCAAACATCTTGAGCTGGATGCTAAGATACATATTCAAGGTAGAAGAAAATCTTCTGCTAACAAGATAACTGGCATTCAGGTCCAATCTGCTCTTGCTATCTTAAATTCTTATTCTTGCTATGACATGATTTGCTAACATTGGGTATCCTTTCCTCCTTGCAGTTCTCACAGGAAATATCTCAGAGAGTTATGATAACATCAGAAGACTCCAAAATTCGTATATTTGACGGGATTGACATCATCCACAAATACAGAGGTAGAGGATTTTATAACATTAAGTTGATACTGTTAGTGTGAATTTCTGTTTTTATTCACACAAGGCATCATTCCATTTTATTCTTGATGTTACTTACAGCATTAACTTTGTTAAGAGAATAAAACTGAGATCTCAAAACTGAATTTAAATTTACTACAATATACCATTAAGTTAATACTGTGCTGTAGTAGGATTAAAAATGCTGCATTTAACAAACTGTCATTCATTCCTGCATTCTAAACTTCCCTATTATATTTAATTCTCTGTAATTTAATCTTTTTATTTTACACAGAATTCCTTGACTAGTATTTGCTTATGCGTTTACCTTCTAAAAGATCATATGTCCTATGATGTATCTTTCTCATGGTTTCTTGATAGAGTTCGTAGTTTAATTAAATACTGTTTCAAGTGATTGTGTGATTTGGACAGTCAGTTGTTGCAGCACATAAGAGATCGGTTGGTTCTAGGAGATGTACTTGTAAATTGAACCCTTCCATCATATGGGCTACATATTAGGATCAATTATTATGAATTGGTTGCATTCCCCACAATATATATGTATATTGTAATGTGTTTCCGTGTTATATGGGAGTCTTTTGACATCTAGTATGTTGTGTTTGGCAATCCTCAGCATGTGTGGCCTGATATGGTACTGATGAAGGGATCATTTTAATAAGATGTTTAGGAAACGTTACACACTTCAGCTCTTATTTAACTGCCTTTTCTGTCATTATATTTCAGATCTGTCCTTTTAGAATGTTTGAGGATTGTTTCTTTATCTGAGTTTGGAAATCTGTATTAGTTAAGTTGATCCCTGTTAGAACTCAATGAGGTTACATTTAGCTATAGAAGTTTATCTTAAAGGACCTCCAATTTTATATGCAATACTGATCCTTTGAGTTTCATAAGCCTATCTAGTATCTACCTGTTAAGCGCCACCCCTCATTTATGACCAGTTTATTCATTGTATTAGTGCGGAGAAAGTTGCCATGCACATATCCACATGCATGTTCACTTATATAAACATTAACCATGAAAGCATGCACCCTATTCTATAAAATTCATTGTACACATACATTGCATTTGAATACCTTTCTTAAGCAGCCTCTACAGTTGTACTCTTGGCTTGGATATTGTTAGCATATGCCTGTTTGCACAGTTTTCTATTCCTTGGTTAAATTAATGACTTTTTGTCTTAATTTTATGCATTTTTACCCATAAGATTTACCATTTACCATACATGCATGCATCTCCAATCTGAGATACTTATTTGTTATTTTGTCAATCTGAAGTCCTGAATTACTGCTGATTTCAACAGGTCTTCCAAAGTCAGGAAGTCAGATGTCAGCTTCAGTTGCTTCAAGTGGGAAACATATAATCTCAGTTGGGGAGGACTCTCGAGTTTATGTCTGGAACCATCATGGGTTGTGCATCCCTTTGGAAAAAGAAACAAAATCTGTCCGTTCCTGTGAGCATTTCATCTCTGAAGGTGTGACTGTTGCAGTACCTTGGTCAGGTTTGGGAATGGAACCAAGGAGCTCAGGGAGTGGTAGTCCCAAGTATTGCTCACAAACACTGGATCAAATAGAGGCTGCTTCTCGAGTTAGAGATTCAGAACGTTTTTCTCTTGGTAATTGGTTCTCTATGGACGGCCCATGCAGGGGCTCTGCAACATGGCCTGAAGAGAAACTTCCTGTGTGGGATGTTCTAGGTTCAGAAGATGAATCTCATCATCAGCACCATCTAGGCCATGAGCTGCAGCACAATAATAATGCCCACAAACACATGGCTGTATCAGAAACATGGGGGCTAGTGATTGTGACTGCTGGATGGGATGGAACAATCAGGACATTCTACAACTATGGATTGCCCATCAGGCTCTAGGAGTATTCTTGGATCAGCCTTGATGAAGAACTTTTATTTGTGACTTGTGAGCCAGCTCACTGTCTGTCCATATAGAGTTTCACTAGGATTTAAATGTGCGCAAGTTCTTGATATTCAGCCAATATATTTTCCTAACCTTATCAGCATACTCAAAATTCGTAGGATGACTACCCTTTATAACATGTTTCATAAGTTTGTAGATTCTCACTATGTCAACTTGCTTACCTGGTCTCTCTCAAGGAGACAGGCCATGCAATTTTTCATTTCTTTACCTTTTGTAAATGATACCTGATGTACACAACACAGAAAATATATACAATTGAATTTTTGGTCTACTTTACATTCTTCACTGAGAAAGTGGGTGTCTTATCTAATGCAAATAATAAGCTTTTGTTTTATTTTTCTTTTTTAATCATATTAGTTTGGTGTAAGCTTGTTGTATTAGGTTTAAGGCTTGAGGGTTGAAGTAAATTATCTATACTTTTGTTTATGTTTTTTGGTAAACCATCTATACTATTATAAGCTATAAAGATCAAGTTTTGATTTATTAAAACATGGACAGATCCAAGATTTTATCTTCGGGGTTCAAAACATAAATTAAAATTTGACTAATCAAAATAAAATTAGTATATGAAAATAAAGTAGCATATATTTGTTCCGTTTCAAAAAAAAAAAAAAAAGTAGCATCTATTTGGTATTTAACCAAATATAACAAAAAGAAAGAGCAAAATAACTATTTATTTCAATTTAATTACCTATGATATATTAAAATTAAACCCAACATTATTTTAAATCCTGAAAATCATATATAATTGAATTTGTATCAAATTTCATAGCAGGTTCCCTCTTAACATATAAAATCAAAATCTTCATTGAAAAATATAATTATTTTGTAACAAAGTCTAATTTTGACAATATTCATAGTTAAAACTATTCATACACAATAGACTAGAAGAATAAATATAAATACTACTATTTTACAAGTTTGTACTACAAACTTGATTTGTAGAACAGTACCTTATCTAGTCTAGAGACTCATACTACTTTTGCTTGATTTGTAGGGTTTTGATTTCTATGATTGTTTGCTGAGAAATTAATCTCTAGGAAAAATATAAATTTATCCTTCTTTTTTTTCTTTTTCTTTTTTTTTTTTTTTGATAGGAATATAAATTTATACTTTGATTGTTTGTATACTGCTTTCTTTTCTTTTCTCTTTTTTTTTTTTTTTTTTTTTTTTTTTTCTTTTTTTTTTTTATTCTTTATGTGAAGGGTTGGGTTGAATTTAAGTATATTGTTTTTGGGTTAAATGGAGCTCAATGGGTTTTTAATTAAAACCCAATAATTACTGGGTCTAATTATGTTGATGTCCATTTAACCCAATTAATAATTGGGTGGGTTTGGGTTTAGGTTTAGTTAGAGTAGGTGGGTTTGGGTGGACAAATGGGTTTGGACTTACTTTGCCACCCCTAGTTTGTAGACTATTGATTTTTAAATTCATAGTTTCATACTAATGTATTAATTTAAGAACTCTAGAGATTCCTAATCTTACCCAAATGCGTTATTGTCTTAATCACATACACAATTATTTAAATAATAATAAAAACAAACAATAACACTAAAACAATGAAAAATAGTCAAGTATGAGATTTGTTTTTGTTTTGTTCCTAAGATGATTTTTTTTTTTTTTTCTTTGTTTTAGGAGTAGGCCACTAATTCACCAATCAAAAATATGGCCTGGTGGCCAATTTATTTTGTTGATTTTTTGAGCATTGGGTGAGGGAGTTTTCAATTTTAGGAAGCAAGATATAAATGTTTTGAACCTAAACTTTCAAGTCTAATTTATATTTGATATTAAAATTTTAAAATTTCTCCACTTCTTCTTAAAGTAGTCCTGTCCCTAACCAAAAAAAAAAAAAAAAAGGGACCTTATTAAATACTTAGTTAACAATCACGATTCCTTTTCCAAATGTTTTCCAAGAACCAAACCGAGGCAATGTCTAGGTAAGTATCAATCTTTTCTCTAAACCATTTCATGATTTGAAACTAATATTATTTTCATCATGGACAATATCGTTGTGATGAATCTATTACCTTTCCCTATCCCATTGATGTCGATGAGACTAGTTTATAGCAGCTTATTATCAGCAAGTACTCTATTTACTAGATCAATCTATTTATATAATTCAGTTAATTTTTTTTATTTAAAAATTTTTATGGAAAAAAAAAAAAAAAAATCTTTCCTGATTGAGTCAGGTACCCTGCGGGACAGAGAGTCAAGGCATGAAATGGAGTGGAACTGGATTTTGGGCATTGAGTATTAGGGTTTGGGTCGGGTCTATATCAGCCTGCCTCATTCCCGACCTGTGGTTGTCCATACTTAAGTTAAGAAAAGTAGTAGGAAAAGAAAACCATACCCTTTGGACTTCTTCTAATCAAACAGTAAAGCATATGAATACTAGTATTTCCTTGTGGTGATTGGTGGTGATAAAGAGAAGCTTATATATTATTCATCAAAATTTTAAAATAAAATTAAATTAAAAAAAAAAAAAAAAGAACCTTATGTATTAACTAAACCAGTGTGAATTTGAGTAACAGTAAAATAAATTAAAGTTGACTTCTACTCTCTTGCTTCATATCGGAATATAAAATTTATTTCCTCGAAAGAAACTTTAATATTTCTTCTGGAAATCATTAGGTTCAATTTGGCACTTGTTCAGTTTTTTTTTTTTTTTTTTTGGTGTGTGTGTGTGTGTTGCTAAGAGTTTATTTGTACGAATTGACGATGTTACTACAATAGGAATTCTTTTGCTTCTTATTTGTCAAAATGAAATTATTTAATTCACTTTTCTGTCCATGTACACATGTTTACTATATATTGTCTTTCTTTTGTATTGTGTTTGTGTTGTGTTGGTCTCTGTGTGTGTGTGTGGCACTTCGCATTTTGCTTCAAAAGAAGCTTTCCGTGGTTGTGTTCTTTAAGCCAATGGAAGTATAAGTGAGCCTCCAGTCCTCTGAAACATGCCAAAGCCATTGTGGTCAATAACGATAGCTGAATGGAATCGATCAGAAAAGGTATTTTCATGGCTCCATTGATGGTAAAGACCAAGAAAACAAGAAGAGTATTTGTAACATTTGAAGAAATAACACAATCAAGCAAATGAAATTCACTTTTCTATTCAGTGATACATAAGGCTCAGACACTGCTCTTGTGTTTGAAAAGTCAATGATTTAAATAATAAAAAAATGTTAAATATTTAACACCCAAAAAAAATATATATATATAGATATAGATATTTTAAATATTGGAAAAGGATTTGCTGCAAACTAAGTTGCAGCAACTCCTGCAAAAATACACACATGTCAATGTCTTAAATAAACATCTATCCAGGTTTATATTTAAATGAAAATTTCCTTGTCAAAATTGAATTTTTCACCAAATGACTACTTGACATGTATGCATCTTGCAGGAGTTGCTACAACTTAGTTTGCAGCAAATCTTCACTCTTAAATATTTAACACGCATATATATATACTATGCTCCTTTTTGGGTTTAGTATCATAATTTTATGTTTATAACCCTTTTTTTAACTCCTTTCATATAGTTCACGCATTACAGAATATCATAGAGTTACCAATTCACTATATATATATATGGATTGGGTTCAAATTACATTTGTTATAACTCTAAACAATATTACATCAATCAATATTTTTTAATTGGATGTGAATTTTGACAAATCGACCAATAAATTACGATATCTTTGTATATTCTCCATACTTGAAAATTTTCAAAATGATCAAAGATCAATAGTCATGTCATCTATCAATTGTATAAATTCAAGTTTTTGTAGTTTAAAATAATGTATAAAATATGAGTTTATAAATCGAATGGTAAATAACATCCAATTGGTATGAAATTTGGCATACATGTTTAAAACATATAGAACATGTAATCCAATGGTGGAATTTTCAAAATATAAATTCATTAACAAGTTATTGGATGATGTAACATTACTTAGAGTTACACCAAGTGTAACTTAAACCTAACCCTATATATTTATATATTGTGAATTGGTAAAAGTACATATACATAATATAATTCAATTGAAAAAGTAGTATATAAATTTTGTTCATAGGCTTACCAATTTTGACCGAAAGACTTTTGGCTATTGAGAAGAATTCAGTACATGTAACAAAGAGTGCAGAATAAGATAGTGTCAGTTAGAAATATGATAAAAGAATGAAGAAGAAAAATTGAATGAATATTGTGAGTTTGCAATTTGAGGGATTATTGATATACCATCTTTTGTAGTACTAGTAGGAAAACGTGGATGAGAAATCAATTGGAAGTGAAAGGGAGAAACTTATCTGAAGTGCGACGTGAATTACAAAAATTGCATTTTTTTTAAAAAAAAATTAACTAAAATTTAGTGGTTTTTAAATTAATAATTTTATATATCTAACTTTAATATTTAAATTGTTTAAACATATGAATTTGAGGGTAATTTGGCATCTAAAATAAGGATCCCAAATAGGGGAAAATCGCTTAAATAGTACCGTGTGTGTGTGTTTGTGTATGTATGTATGTATGTATGTATGTACACTAGCCTCTAACTCTCTAAGCACGTGCATGAGCTTATAGTCTGTTCTTTTCTTTCCTTTTTCTAAAGATTAATAATTTTCATTCATCATAATTCTGAGTTTCTACATTTTTCAATTACAAAAATAATTAGAGGTGTGTTGAGATTTATGCATTTGTGGGTAAAATAAATTTTAAGTATATAAATCTCATCACAACCCTAACTTTTATTTCTTTTTGTTTAAAAATGTCAAGATAAAGGTTGTTGTTCAGAATTACATTTTTTTTTTTTTTTTGAGGAAATGTTGATGTTGGGTTCAAATTTTTATCTTAAGGTAGTGAAAACCATATATATATATATGTGTGTGTGTGTGTGTGTGTGTGTATTTTGTTTCCCAAGTCACGGGGTTCAAATATGTGGTGTTGTGACTGAAAACCTCCGCCTCCAACCTAGTAGAGAGATTGCCAAAACCTTGGAAAGACGTTAGAGAGAGAGAGAGATACATCACTAGCCCCTTTCTCTCGTTTTCTTGACTTCCACTCGCAGCGTCTCATTTTCCATTACTTCATTCCCTTCAACAAATCATTATCTAATTCTCTCTCAGAAAAAGAAAAAATGGAATTCGTGAATACACATTTTGATGCTAAATAGACCGCCATGACCTTTCTAGACTCTCACTCATGCTTAAAATCATCGCGCAAGGCAAAAATGTACTAGTAAAAATCATAGGCCTTTAAGTCGAAATCGTATGAAATTTGGCAAGCTGAAGCAAAACGGTCTTTTGAGCAATAGTCGTCGCTTTGCCACAAGGTACCCCTTAAAATGATGAATTCCTCCGTTTAGGCCCCGAAAATTGTGATTTTTCCGTTGATAATAATTTTTGTTTCCTTAATAACTTTTTGCTCAAAAGTCAGAATAAGGTCTTCACTTGTTTTGTGACGACCATTAAGGTCAATAGTTTATGATTCTGCATTTAACTTAATTTTGCCATTTTTGGTAAAATTTCGGTATTTTGTCACCTAATCGTGTAATTAGTGTGAATTAGGGTTTTAGACATTTCTTAATAGTCCTAGGGTTTTACTTTCTTAGTATTTATATGTTTTGTAGCCATTAAAGGCAAAAAAAATTATTATTAATAAAATATAGACTTTTGTTGAATTCTTTCTCTGGTGAATTCCAGTTTATAACTTTATGGATTCAAGAAACCCCTCATAAATTTGAGGTTTACTAACCAAAAACTAACAGTTTAGTTTCTGTCCATCAAAGAGGGCATCGAGTTTGAATGTGCTTTGTTCAGGCTTTTGCGACATCACATTTGGCCAAAATCGAATCTTTCCCTCTTAGCAAATGCTTAAGACCATGAAAACAATGGCTTTAGCTGTTGTTCACTAGAACCCTAAACAAAAAGGTAAAAAGCAAATTAACAAGGTCTTGATTTTTAATTCGTAGTGGGGTTTTGATTTTAAATAGTTTAAAGGTTTTATTTTTTAGGGCGAGAAAGATGGGAAGCATTGTCATTGCTAGAGGCATCTCTGGTATCTTTTCGCCCATGCAAAGGCGGCTCTTACGTCCTTTCTAGGCTCCTTAGAACCACCATCGCATAGTGGGGTTTTGATTTTAAATAGTTTAAAGGTTTATTTTTTAGGGTGAGAAAGATGGGAAGTATTGCCATTGCTAAAGGCGCCTCTGGTGTCTTTTCCCCCATGCAAAGGCAGCTCCTACGTCCTTTCAAGGCTCCTTAGAACCACCATCGGGTTGGAGACGGTGGTTCTAAGGAGGGGATTTTTAATGGATTGATCCTCTAAAGTATTATATGTGGTAGGGTCTATTTGGTAAGTTGTGAATAAAATGCATGCATTTTCTAGTTATTAGACGGGTTTACACCGACCCCTTATTGAATTTAAACTCTTTATGTATTTCTTGACAAAAATATCATTTTAGTCTTTATATTTTAGGATCACTATTAATTTAGTTTCTAATTTCTACATTTTGGACCAACTTCCTGCTACTGAAATGAAAGAACCAAATTGACAATGACCTATTTTCACCAAATTTATTTATTTCTCATAAGGCCAAACTGCAAACCCACATTTATAAACACCATTATTTATTCCGTCATATATTCATCTATTAACCTCAGCGATTTGAACTTGCATGTGGGAAGGTCCAGTCCAGAGCTGCATTTTCCGGGCAATATCATCCTTTCTTTTTTTACTTGTCAGTATCATGCAGACATTTATCAGAAATTTCAATTGAATTTAGACATTTCACAACAAATGATGAAATGAATGATTTTCAGCCAATAATTAGCAAATTCAAAGAGTTTATTTGCTAGCCATGCTTTAATTTTAAAACACAAAGGATTCTTATAAATAAAATAATAATAAAACACAAAGGAAATACTGCATTAACCTCAGCAAAAAATAAAACCAAACAGAATACAGAGATCGTACAGTGACAGTCACATCACCCTATTTTTAGAATCTATTTTTCCCCAAGGAAAAATCTTATTGACTTCAAGATACATACAGTTTAACTTATGATTTGCAATTATATACAGTCTATGAAGAAAACCTCTCTCTGTCGTGAGGAGAAGAGTAGTCAATATCTGGACCAACAGGAATGATCCCAAATGGATTTATAGAAGGATGGCTCCCATAGTAATGCTGCTTGATGTGTTGCATGTTGACTGTACTACTCATTCCAGGTACTTGAAAAATGTCTTTCGTGTAATTAAACAGATTTGGGTACTCATGTAGCAGTTTCTTGTTGCACTTGAAGTGGACAACATAAACCTGTCAATACAAACTCAAGTTTCTAAGATACTAGAGGAATCTGATAGAGATAAATGCCAAAGTTTCATACAAGACCAAGATGAACAAACAAAGCCAATACCCTGACTAATCTGAGCATGGCCAAACAGATCTAACCTATGTCCATAGTTTTCTCTAGACCCAGCATAATAACAAAGGAACATCACAAATGCTTCCTTATTTTCAGAGTTAACTATGTTTGACTCTGTCTCAAAATTGCCCCACGAATTTTCCCATAAAAGCACAAACAAAATTGCTGAAACATTTTAAATAAATGACAGTTTCCAAGGCATTTTCGACAAACCATTGCAATAAAATGCAAAAGGCTATGTGGAAATAAGATAAGATTTTCTTTTGGGTAAGTAATTATATATAATAATTTGCAATGACATACAGCTATATATGGAGTAGCCATGGTAAATTTACATGTGCAGCTTTTAATAGTTCAGAGTTATAGGAAAAGGAAAAAAAAGAAAACCAAATTAGTCAAATGATAAGTCAAGTGTGATCTTTTAAATTCAAAAGCTGGTGAAAGAGGGCCATAAAATATAACAATCAAATAAAATCTCACAACATGACAAAGAGGCAAAATTTGCAAATATATAACAACCACCTATAGTTATGCAGGAAACAGAAAAGATGCGAGTTGGCAACAATTTGAAGGTGTTTGTACTGACCTTACATCAGAATGAGTTCTAATGATCCATACTAGTGACTATTATAATTCCCAAAAAAAAAAAAACACAGACATGAAACAGCAAACATACAATTCTTTGAGGCAGTTATTCCTACAAAATACTTCTCTTTCAAACTTCAAAAGGGAACATTTTCACTTATAAACTAAAAGGAAATTCTTTCATGAATCATTTAAAGTGATCACCAAGAAGAAAGTCTAAAAACTAACATGCCATTTTGTTTCTCAAAAGATAGAAAATTAGGAAAGATGCTAGTCCTATCTGAAAGTCTAACATTATTCGAATTTTCATGGAAACAAAATTCTTGACCAATATTATGGATTTATCTTCTTGAAGCTTTACAATTTAAATTATCCACACAACTGTGACATTGCTTGATATTCCAAAAAAGGCAAAAGTCCTTGCTTAAAAAGCAAATATCAATACCTCATCAAATCTTATGAGAGTGACGAACAACCGAATATCTGCTTCAGACAGTGTATTCCCACATATGTATCGTTGCCTGCCAAGTATTTCTTCACATTTGTCCAATGCTTCATACAAATGTTTCAGAGCCTGCAGAAGGAAGGATCATTAGGATGCTTAAAGCAGCATAGCCATTGAAAGAATACTTTAACAAGCCAGCTCCCATTTAGCCTTTAGCAACTATGGCCTGAAATATTGCATACCTCTTCATAAGGTCCTTGCTTCTTTGCAAACCCACATTTATAGACACCGTTATTTATCCCATTGTATATCCATTCATTAGTCTCATCAATTTGGGCTTGCAAGTGAGGAGGATAGAGGTCTAAAGCTGCATTCTCTGCTATATCATTGAATTCAGTGTTGAACATGCGGATAATCTCTGAACTCTCATTATTAACAATTGTTTTGAGTTTCTTATCCCAAAGAACCTATTATAGAGCAAAAATCTATTAAATAGCATTGAAGATTCAAACACAGATAATTACTGTAAAAAGGGGGGGAAAATGGAATGGAGAATGAGAAAAGAGTTGGGATGGAGTTGTGGGAAGGAAGACATGTGATAACATACAGGAACTGTGTACTTTCCAGCATAGTTTGTACTGGCAAGCTCATATAGTTCTCTGATACTTTTTGCTCCATTCAAAGGGTCAGGTTCAGCTCCTAATTCCTCGGTACCCAGAGCAGAAAAGACCCATCCCATATGCTCATCAGTTTCCTTTGTTCTTTCCCACTTGGGTTTAACAGACTGAGTAACAAACAGACAATATTGATTTGGTCATAAGATTTTGATTTTACCTCTAAGAAATACTAAAAGACTTACTGACCGTAAAACTGATGGCTTTGTCAAGCCCTTTAATCTTCAAGTATGCAAGGCACCTGGAAGCCCAAGGACAAGCATATGATATATACAGATGATACCTTCCAACTTCTGCTGGAAATTGGGAGCTTGGATCTCGTGAAATAAAGTTACGGAATGTTGAAGCAGTTCTGATGAAAGCACCAGAATCTGACATCTCATCCAATGCAGATCGGGCCATTTGAGCAAAGTGCTGAAAAATTTATAAATTAAAATTTTATCACTGTTTCCAGCACTAAATACAGTCAAAATTATAGAAACATGTAACTATGGTTAGAGTAGCATGACTAATTAATATGTAGTTGAGACTTGAGATGACTGAAAAGATATATTATGGGAAAAAATAAAACTAGAAATACAAAATTACAAGCACGCACACAACAATTAATTCCAGAGGAAGTTGATTGATAGATTTCACTATCTCATTCCAATTTTTCTGCTATGTTTTCAGCACTAGTAGACTTCACAGTTATTGATTGGTATAATATTGCAATAGCCAATAAGTTACATGCAATTTGAACCCAACCCTATACATATTCAAGTATAGCTCAACAGGGTATGTTTTTTACATGCTTGTTTAAACAATGGCTTCATGATTAGCCAACAAAGGTATAAATATTCTCAATGTGTCAGTGAACATGAGAATCCATGAAACCACAAATACATAAAGTTCCAAGGAAGAACCCACAAGGGTATGTGTTGCTTTCTTTGCAACAAGCATTACCAGTTAAATTTTGCACACCATGTCACCACACGAGTACACGATTCTCAGCATCCATCTCTATTTGCAATATCAGACCATGTTCTTATGTGGGCATTAAAGTCAACAACCACACTTCCCTTTGTTTTGCAAAGATCACATTTTTTTTCAGTAAAAAGGGTAAAATTTGAGGTTGTGTGCCCATCATCAACACCAAAAAGAAAAAAAGAAAAAAGAGATATATCATGTTCATGTCAAAGTTATCAGGCAAATAATTTCCCACCGAAACAAAAGTATCATACCAAAATTGATGCTTTTATCAACTTCGTTCACAACTACAAGATTTTGAATCCAGAAATACCCATGAGTCAAGAATCATTTTGTGAATGAGATCCAGTAATCACAGTTGTATGATTAATTAGGAAAGAGAATTCCAAAAAAAGAATTCCATTTTCTTTAAGGAGATGCATTAAATCCCAGAAGATAGACTGGTTAGTATAAGACAACATGACAGAGAGAACGGAAAAAAAAAAGGGGGGAATTTGCAGACTTTGTACCTTGGAAATGGAAGAAGAGAATCGCTGGATGTTCTTTGAGCCAAATCCTAAGATGGGTTTGTGAGGAAGAGAGATCATAGAATACTCAGAATGGAATGGAAAGTAGCCAAGTGTAGTTTATTTACTTTAATGGAATCGTTTATTTAGGAGTATTTATTTATTTTTGAATAGTTTCTGTTTGACCCTGAGAGATTAATAATTTAATATCATATCCCTGAAGAGTGCACTTCCGTCCCAAGGTGTGACTGTGTCTGTGTCTGTAGTAGTTCAGTTCACATAGACATAGTAGTAGAGTTTATCATTTAGAAGAAATTCCCCAAGAAATAAGTTACTGTAGTACGTAATAATTAATAACTATGCAGAGAGCACTAAGTTTGTTGTTCTTAATTTTTTTTTTTTTTACTTACCTCTAGTACTTTTTTAAACTGAAATCTCCTTTTATTTTAACGAGAAACTGTCACATCATCTACTAATTAAATAAAATGTGAAGATTAAAATTCACTATCACTTGTTATTATATATTTAAAATAAAATAACACCTCCAATTAAAAAAGTTCTGAAAGTAAGTCAAAACTTTTTTTTTTTTTTATACAAGATAAAAATTATACTCGAACTTAATTTAAGTATATATATGTGTGTGAAGTTCTCTCTTCAAAACTTGAACCTCAACCCTTACCCTCCACACCCCACAAATACTTATACTTGTGAAGTGACGATGACACCAAAGGTGCACAACGGTGATATTGTTATAACTTGTAAGATCATTAGTATGGAGAATTTTGAAAAGTAGAAAAACTAGGCCCAATGTCAATGTACTAAGTTTTTTTGTTTTTTTGTTTTTTAAGGACGTTAATATAATATTTTTTTTATACGATCAATATAATAGTTGTTTATATTATATAATGGCAAAAGCATAGAGAATTAGGAGCTTGCAATTTTAATCTCCTCAATGAATTACGCCGCATTAAATATCGTCTAAAAATTTTAAATGGGCTAGCACTATGTATAGTATTAAAAATAAATTTTCAAATCACCGCATTCCCTTGATGCGATGGTCACTCCACAAATATAAGTACTTATAGGGTGTAAGGGGCAAAAGCCGAGATTCAAGTTTCTAAAAAAGAGCTTCACACATATATCACGATGATCATATTTGGAGAAAAAAATATAATATGTGTGGGGGTAAAGTTCGCCAGTAAACTGTGGGCCATGGTACCCGTACAAAGCCCAACCATAATAGGAAGCGAAAACACGGACAGAGGACCCCCAGCCCAACCATGTTGGGCCGGGCTTGTTTAAGGGGCGTCCAAGAAGGAGTGCCTCCTTGGACGCACCAAACGGGAGTCCAATTCACACCCTTTACATGGTGAAAGGTCATCCAAAATCAAAGAAAAATGCTAGACGTTCAGGGGGCAACCACAACTGCTGCATTAAATGCAAGGAAGCTACTTTTCCAGCCGCATTAATGTGGAGAGAACAGGAGAACAGTATTATCTTGGTCAGTGCAACTCACAGAAAAGGAGGAGGATGTCCTATGGGACAGGCACTCAAGTAGAGGCCCAGATGATCAACAAGTGTAGGGTCATTATCATTCGAAGGATGCTATATAAGAGAAGAAAACCCCCATGATCAGGGGATCGTAAGCTGGAGAGCAAAAAGTAAGGAAAGGAAGAGAGAGAAAGAAAGGAATTCTGTAAACGAAACTCTGGGGTACAGCCCCACGAACTGTTATCCCAGGAAACTTAATGAAGTATTCCCATGTTCAAATGGTTGCATGGCTTACTAACAATTACGTTTACTTTGTCAAGACCTAGTTCTACGACCCACTCTCTACAAATTCATTGTTGAGGGTCTTTTGGGCCAGAATCGCTCACTTGCTGGGCTTGGGCCTTAAAATCTGTCCCTTACAATTGGCGCCGTCTGTGGGAAGAATTTGTGTCTCGACAAGTGAATAGTAAGAAATGGAAGGATCAGGCCCGCGCCAAACCGGACGTGCAGATTCTCAACGGCAGGACAATTTTTTAAATGTTGAATGAGGGAACGACCAAGATAACCAACGAGAGGGAAGCGTGAACACCTCTTACACGAGTAAAAGCCATTCAAAGGGGAAGGATCATGCATCCCATGAGCAAAACGATCGAAAGGCTTTACGAAAAGAGATTGATGATTTGAAGAAAAAGCTGCGCCGAGCACAGCAGAAACGTCCTTCACCCGGCTCGGGCTCTAGCAGTGACGAGGATAACGAATACCGACGAAGATCAAGAACCCCTCTGAGCGAGACCTTTTCCTATGAGGAAGAGAGGCCTCGTAAACGCAGCCACAAAAGCCCATCTTACCAAGGCCTGGCCAATGATGCCATGAGTAAGGCCCTGGATTGCATCTCCCAGTCGCCGTTTACACGTAGAATAGAGAGGGCAGTGCTTCCTCGGCGGTTCCATCAACCAACGTTTGCTATATACAATGGTCGGACCGACCCAATGGAGCATGTGAGCCAATTCAATCAGAGGATGGCCGTCCACACCAGGGATGAGACGTTAATGTGTAGGATATTCTCATCTAGCTTGGGACCCATAGCAATGAGATGGTTCGATTCCCTCTAGCCGAATTCCATAGATTCCTTTAAACAACTAACGCAGGCTTTTGGTTCCCGTTTCATCACCAGCACTAGAGTCCCTCGGCCCCTCGATTCCCTCCTATTCTTGTCCATGCGGGAAGGAGAGACGCTGAAGGCCTACTCGGATAGATACTGCGAAATGTATAACGAGATAGAAGGGAAATATGATGACGTCGCCATCAGTACGTTCAAAAGGGGCTTGCCGACAGAACATGGCTTAAGAAAGTCCCTCACTGGAAAGCTAGTCACCAGCGTGCGCCAACTCATGGACCGAATTGACAAGTACAAAAGGGTCGAGGAAGACCAGCAGATGGGGAAGGGTAAAGCGAAGGTCGTCCCTCAAGAGAGGAGGGACCTCAGGTCGGAACGATTTAACAACAGTAACAGACCGAGAAGAGACTATATGGAGCAGCCCGGATCTACTGGGGCTCAGGCAGTCTGTGCTGTATTCCGAGAACCGTTTCACAAAATCCTAGAGAAGGTGAAATATGAACCTTTCTTTCAGTGGCCGAACAAGATGGCTGGCGATCCTTCGAAGCGCAATCAGAACCTGTATTGCGTATACCATCAGGAGCCAGGTCACACCACTGATGAGTGCAGGAACCTAAAGAACTACTTAAATCGACTTGTCCGAGAAGGGAAGCTGAGACATCTGCTGCATCGCCCTGAAGGATGGCAGGAACCATCAAACAATGAAACCAGGCAAAATACGTTGAGGCCACCCATTGGCACAATTAATGTCATTCTCGCCGCACCCGGAAGGACAGGCTCTGCCCCCTTCAGGGTAATGTCAGTGAGCAGTTTCCCAACTGAGCCAGACGGCAGGGACCCCAAGAGAGCCAGAGTGAATGCCACGCCGTTAATCGGGTTCACGGAGGAAGACAAGCAAGGGACTATTCAACCCCATTATGATGCCCTAGTCGTCACACTCAGAATAAGAGGTTATGACGTGAAGAGGGTATTAGTTGATCAAGGCAGCGCCGTGGAGGTAATGTATCCTGATTTGTATAAGGGGCTGAACTTGAAGCAAGAAGACCTGTCGCCATACGATTTCCCCCTGGTCAGCTTTGAAGGAAAAACCGTCATCCCGAAAGGCATGATCAAGTTGCTTGTGCAAACAGATTCAGACGTGGTAGAAGTGAACTTCATTGTCGTAGATGCATACTCCCCCTACACCGCTATCGTGGCCCGGCCATGGATTCATGCACTAGGGGCTGTGCCGTCAACCTTGCACCAAAAAGTGAAGTATCCGTCAGGAGGTCAAATCAAAGAAATAATAGGGAGCCAGGAAGTGGCTAGACAATGCATGGTGTCGGCAATATCACAACGGCTGAGTAGTGAGCCTTCCACTTCAGCCGAGAATGGCTTATAACAATCAATGACCTCGGCGCCTACTGCGAGTAGTGGAGGATCAGCCGTGGATGTGAACTGTGAGGAGCTGGAGAAAGTACTCGTCGGAGCAGACCCTGAAAGGTTTCTTCAAATTGGTTCAGAACTACCGCCCGAGGAGAAGTCAGCACTTATTGCTTTCCTCCGACAGAATGTAGATGTGTTTGCCTGGGACCCCTATGAGACTCCCGGGGTCGACCCGGATTTCATCTGCCACCACCTTAATGTGAATCCAGTTATAACCCCTAAGAGGCAGGCTCCTCGACGACCGTCGAAAGAACATACCGATGCCGTGAGAGAAAAGGTCGCAAGATTGAAGAAAGCTGGGGCTATCAAAGAGGTCTTCTATCCCGAGTGGTTGGCTAACACGGTAGTGGTGAAGAAGAAGAGCGGGAAATGGCGGGTCTGTGTAGACTTTACAGACCTGAACAAGGCGTGTCCCAAGGATCCCTTCCCAATGCCCAGGATAGACCGGTTGGTAGATTCAACTGTCGGACACCCAAGGATGAGTTTTCTAGACGCCTTTCAGGGCTACCACCAGATACCCCTGGCTGCCGAAGACCAGGAGAAGACGGCTTTTGTCACCCCAGTTGGAAATTATCATTATAAGGTGATGCCCTTTGGCCTGAAAAATGCCGGGTCAACCTATCAAAGGATGATGACCAAGATGTTTGAACAGCAGATGGGTAAAAGCGTTGAAGTGTACATAGACGACATGGTGGTTAAAAGCAAAGTAGTTCCCGACCATCTTGAAGACCTCGGCAACGTTTTTCAAATGCTGAGAAAGTACAAGCTACGACTGAACGCAGCCAAGTGTTCGTTTGGAGTGGGATCAGGAAAATTCTTAGGTTATATGGTGACTCACAGAGGCATAGAGGTTAACCCTGACCAGATAAGAGTCATCCATTGCTTGCAGCCTCCTCGGAACCCTAAAGAGGTCCAGAAGCTTACTGGCATGATAGCTGCTTTAAACCGTTTCATCTCGCGTTCAACGGACAGATGCAGGCCATTTTTTCTCCTATTACACAAGTGGAAGGGATTTGAGTGGAATGAAGATTGCGCTGCAGCTTTCCAACAGTTAAAGGAATACCTCGCCCGACCGCCAATTATGTCCAGTCTAGACGCCGACAAGGTTTTGTTTGCCTACATCGCGGTAGCCCCACATGCAGTAAGCTTGGTGCTAATCCGAGAAGACAACGGCACACAGCGACTAGTCTATTACGTTAGTAAATCACTGCAGGAGGCAGAAACCCGTTATCTTCCCCTAGAAAAGGCTATCTTGGCCGTCGTGCAGGCCACGCGAAAACTTCCCCACTACTTTCAAGCACACACTGTAATGGTGCTAACACAACTCCCCATAAAGTCTGTCCTTCGCAACGCCGATTACACAAGCAGAATTGCAAAGTGGGGAACGATCCTGAGCGCTTTCGATATTAGGTACATGCCTCATACTGCTGTAAAAGGCCAGGTCCTTGCCAACCTAGTAGCAGAATTTGCGGAGCCCACGCTAGAGGCACAAAACGTGGCGGGATCAGTGGGGGCTGATGAGAAGATGATCAGCACTATCTCTCAGAATGAAAACACTCGGTGGAAGGTGCACGTCGATGGCGTGGCAAATCAAAAGGGCTCAGGGTTAGGACTTGTCCTACTCTCACCCGAAGGGATAACAATAGAGAAGTCACTGAGACTTGGTTTTTCAGCCACGAATAACGAAGCCGAATATGAGGCGCTATTGGAGGGAATGGGAATGATCCGGAGAATGGGGGAAATTAACCGCGATGCAATTCTTACTAAGTGTTAAACAGAACCTAAGTCCTGCATGGCTCCTCGGCCACAGACTTGGGGGAAATTAACCGTGATGCAATTCTTACTAAGTGTTAAACAAAACCCAAGTCCTGCGTAGCTCCTCGGCCACAGACTTGGGGGAAATTAGCCGCGATGCAATTCTTACTAAGTGTTAAACAGAACCTAAGTCCTGCATGGCTCCTCGGCCACAGACTTGGGGGAAATTAACCACGATCCAATTCTTACTAAGTGTTAAACAGAACCCAAGTCCTGCGTAGCTCCTCGGCCACAGACTTGGGGGAAATTAACCGCGATGCAATTCTTACTAAGTGTTAAACAGAACCCAAGTCCTGCATGGCTCCTCGGCCACAGACTTGGGGGAAATTAACCGCGATGCAATTCTTACTAAGTGTTAAACAGAACCCAAGTCCTGCATGGCTCCTCGGCCACAGACTTGGGGGAAATTAACCGCGATGCAATTCTTACTAAGTGTTAAACAGAACCCAAGTCCTGCGTGGCTCCTCGGCCACAGACTTAGGGGAAATTAACCGCGATGCAATTCTTACTAAGTGTTAAACAGAACCCAAGTCCTGCATGGCTCCTCGGCCACAGACTTGGGGGAAATTAACCGCGGTACAATTCTCGCTAAGTGTTAAATAGAACCTAAGTCCTGCATGGCTCCTCGGCCACAGACTTGGGGGAAATTAACCGCGATGCAATTCTTACTAAGTGTTAAACAGAACCCAAGTCCTGCATGGCTCCTCGGCCACAGATTTGGGGGAAATTAACCGCGATGCAATTCTTACTAAGTGTTAAACAGAACCCAAGTCCTGCCTGGCTCCTCGGCCACAGACTTGGGGGAAATTAACCGCGATGCAATTCTTACTAAGTGTTAAACAGAACCCAAGTCCTGTGTGGCTCCTCGGCCACAGACTTGGGGGAAATTAACCGCAATGCAATTCTTACTAAGTATTAAACAGAACCCAAGTCCTGCATGGCTCCTCGGCCACAGACTTGGGGGAAATTAATCGCGGTACAATTCTCGCTAAGTGTTGAACAGAACCCAAATCCTGCATGGCTCTCTGGACCACAGACTTGGGGGAAATTAACCATTAAGCTATTCTCCCTAAGTGTTAAATAGGGCCCAAATCCTGTCTGGCTCTTCGGACCAGGGACTTGGAGAAAATAAGGTTCGCAGCCAGTTCGCCTAATTATTAACTATCGTTCTT